>NW_024349799.1:11254747-11311226 GCF_902729225.1 Pteropus medius | reverse complement strand
TTTTTTCTTTTATGCATTGTTAACAATGTGCACTGAAACTTTGGCCTATCTAGGATAATAAGGATCCAGAACTACATCCATCGGTCAGAGCTAATAAGAATTAAGAAAGGACTTCCCAGCCTTGAGAACTGTAAGAAATATCTGCTGTTTAAGCCAAAAAAAAGAAAAAATTAAGATAAAAGTGAATGTGAAACCTTTTAATTTTAGGAGCATCAATTTCAACTAGCATGTTATTTATAGTAATACATAGATATATTTTAAGTTTATAGTTCAGAGTTATGTCAATATTAGTTTATAGTTACCATTTTTGGTTCTGGATTTTTCATTTTTTTAATGGAAAAGAATTTATCTTGGCTTTCAAAAAGCTCAGATTACAGTGGGTTACAAATGATAGTAAAATATATAATAAAATTATATACTATATTATATGCTATGAGGTCAGTAGTTGTTGAAGTTAACTCGAGAAGAGTTGGGAGAAACAACAGAAGAGTTGACAATGCAGCTGTTTTTGCTTTATTTACTATTAATACCATGTTGCACGTACACATGTTGCTGTGTGTTCTTTGAGCTGTGTGCCTTTTTTTCCAAAGCTCACTATGTGCATTTCTTTTAAGCATTTGATTCCATCTGACTGACCATAGTACTGCATAGTGGTCTTAGTTGGTGCTCAGATATTTGGTGACATGACGAGGGCTTTATGTGCCATGCTAAAAGTTTGGATTTGGGGTAGTAGGAAGTACTTAGAGATTTACTGCACAGATATGACACAAACCAATTTTGTGTTTTAGGTGAGCAACAGCTTATAAGAATTTGGGAGGGGAGAAGTTCTACATAGTAAGAATCACTAGAATGGTATTGTAATAGTGCAGGTAAAATATCCAGCTGCTAGAACATTGCCTGAAGTGCCCAAGAAATAACTTGGTGTTGCAGTATAAAAGAATGAATGTGCACTAATAAACAGTGATGAAGTCGAGAGGAATTTCAGAAGCAATCCCTAACAAAATGAATAAAAAGGCAATTTCAAAGGAGGTAAGTGATAGAAAACAGGTTTAATGAGTTGATTAAATGGAAAGTGAGCTGGAGAAATTTATCACAGAGTATGTGAAAAATGGGGCCAGGGCAAGAGTGAGGCAAAGGAAGAGTTTTGGGGAGAATTGATGGGAAGGTTGAACATGATTATAGATTAGAAGAGACAGAAGACCAAAGACAGACAAATTACCAGAAAAAAGGAATGAGATCAAGAACACAGATGGATTTAGCTTGCTAAAGATGAAAGTTTGCTAATACTGTTGTCGAGAAATGGGCACTCAAGACAGTTGGGGAGAGAGCAATCTAGTACTTCCTAGTAAAATCACAGTGCATTCAACCTTTCCCCTAACAATTCCATCTTTAGGAATTTATCCTACAGGCCAAGTAGGGAGACAGGACTTTCACCCCACCAGGCAGGGATAAGGACCCTTACCCTGTGGTGACAGGAATCTGTACTTCTAACCCCACTAGCAGTAATGAGGTACCTCTCCCCATCTCTAATGAGGTGGTTCAGAAAAAGACTGGTGAGGAGTCAAGACTTTCACTTTTGAAAGTGGTGGGGCAACTCCAAACACAGTGTCTGGAGATTATAGGGAGTCAGAACTCCTGTGTCAATGCCACAGTAACGAGTATGCTCTTGGCTGTCAATGGAGGCTGAGTGGGAGCTACAAGTCTACTTCCACTTGGCAATAATGAGGCAGGCCCCTCCCCTCAATCTGCTGGAGTGATGTCAAAAAGCCAGCTGACAGGTTTAAATAAAATCCAGTCTCATGACAAAAATACATTTCAATAGAAAAGCATTCATCATACGAAGCACTAGGAAGATCTCAAATGAAGACAACACAGATAGCAAATTATCTGATAAAGATTCTAAAACAGCTGTATTAGTTTTCTCTAGAAAAACAATATAAGATTAGGGAGCCTGAGAAGTCCCATGATCTGTCTGCAAGGCAGGAACCCAGGAAAGCCAACGGTGTAGATTCCAGGCCGGATCGAAAGGTCCTAGGACCAGCAGTGTAGATGGCCAAAAGATCCATGTCCCAGCTCAACAGGCAGAGAATGAATTCAACCTTCCTCCACCTTTTTACTTTATTCAGCCCTCAACAGATTGGATGATACCCACATTGAGGAGGGCCATCTGTTTTAGTCCATCAATTCAAATGCTAATCTCTTCCGGAAACACCCTCACAGGCACACCCAGAAATAATGTTTACCTACCTAGACATCCTTTGTCCTTTGGCCCAGTCAAGTAGACACAAGACTAACCATCACAGCAACCATAATAAAAATGTTTCAGTGAGCAATAATGAACACACTTGAAACAGATGAGAAAATGAATAGCCTCAGCAAATATAGAGTCTCAGCAGAGAAATAGAGATCTAAAGAAGAGCCAAATGGACATTTTAGAAGTGAAAATACAATAACCAAAATAACGAAAAGCTCTGTAAATGGACCCAACAGTAGAATGGAGGTGACAGAGGAAAGAATTAGTGAACTGTAAGAACAACCTAATCTGAACAACACAGAAAAGACAACAAAATGAACAAAACCTCAGGAATCAGTGGGACTATACAAAAGATATAAAATTTGTGTCATTAGAGTCCCAGAAGGAATGGAAAAGGGGCAGGACTGAAAAAAGTACTTGACAATGACTGTAATCTCACCAAGTTGGGCAAGAGACATCAATCCAAAAGATTAAAAAAGCTAACCCCAAAAAATCAATGCAAAGCTATATTAACATTAAATTTCCGAAAACTAAATATATATATAGAGAGAAAGCAATGAAAAATGATACTACCTACAAGTAGGAAAAACAATTATAATGATAGATTTTTCATCAGAAACCATGGGAAGTAGCATAATATTTTTCATGTACTGAAAGAAAAGAATTGTATACCCTGAATCCTATACTGAGTGAAAATATCCTTCAGAATGAAGAGGAAAATCAAGACATTCTCAGATGAAAGAAATTTAAATTTTTTGCCAGCAGACATTTTAAAAGACTAGCTAAATGAAGTTCTGTAAAAAAGGAAACGATACAAGAAGGAATCTTGGAACATGATGAAGGAAGACAACATGGTAAGCAGAATGTAGGTAAACACAGGCTTTCCTCAAGTTTTCTAAAATATTTGATGGTTGAAGCAAAAGTTATTGTCTGATTTGGTTCTAAGTCTGTGGTAGAAAAAATTTTAAGAAAGATTATGTTGTAAATGAGGGAAGAATAAAGAAAGGTAGGGATTCTGTATTTCACTTGAACGCTAAAATGACACCAATACACCAAAAAGATACAACGGATAAGTTATATGTATGTATGTATGTGTATACACACACACACACACACACACATACACAAAAAAACGTAATATACTTAATACACAAATGAATATATACAATGTATATATGTATATGTCTTTATGTACATATATGTGAATATACATATATAGCAATATCTAGAACTACTAAACTATACAAAGAGAAGAATGCAGAAAAAGGAAAGCAAATGAAAACCAAAGAACGGGAAACAAAAAATGGTAGACTTAAGCCCTAACATATCATTAACAACATTATATATCAATAGATTAGACCGAATAAAACTGACAAAACGATAACAAAACCATGACGCAACTATATGATGTCTACAAGAAACTCCAAATATAATGATATAGACAAGTTAAAAAAGGATAGAAAAATATACATCATGTAAACAATCAGAGGAATGAAGGAGAGGCTATATTAATATCAGATAAAGTAGACTTTGGAGCCAAGAAAATTACCAGAAACAGGGACATTATGATAAAATGGTCAATTCACTAAGAAGATACAGAAACCTGAAATGTGTATTCATAAGAGCTGCAAAAGCTGAGTCAAAAACGGATAGAACTAAAAGAACAGACAAATCTACAATTCTAATTGGAGACTTCAACATTCCCCTCTCAAGAATAGGGCAACTAGACAAAATAAGGATATAATAAAACTGCGACACCATCAACCAACAGGATCATTTACATTTATAAAACATTCCACCCATTAATGGCAGAATACAGCTTTTCAAGTGACCACAGAATATATACCAAGATTGCTTATACCCTGGGACATAAAACAAACCTCACAAATTTGAAACAATTTCATACAGAGTATATTCTTTGACTATAATAAAACTAGAAATAACAGATTACAGGAAAATCACCAAATACACTCAGAAACTAAACACATTTCTAGAAAATACTTGGATCAAAGAAGAAATATCAAAGGAGGTAGGGGGATTGAGTTTATCAATTTGGCAGGATACAAAATATACAGATTGATTGTATAAGAGATGAGCATGTGGAAACCAGAATTAAAAATACAATACCATTTATGATCACTAAAAAAAATACTTAGGTGTCAATGTAACAAAAAATGCAGACCTTGAATGCTGGAAACTATAAAATGCTGATGAAATCAAAGGTCTAAATAGGAGAGACATACTACTGTGTTCATGGATTGGAAACTCAACATAGTAAAGATGTCAACTCTTCCCAAATTGATATACAGGTTCAACACAATTTTCTATTAACTCAGCAAGATTTTTGGAAAAGATTATGCTATAATCGACATGGAAAGACAACGGAATTGGAATAGCTAAAACGATTTTCAAAAAAATGAAAGAGAAATCAGTCTGATTTAAAACATATATCTTAGTAATCATACTGTGTGGTAATGCCAGAAGAGACAGACCCATAAAAAGAACAGAGAACCCAGAATTAGACCTATACAAATATATCCAGCTGATTTTTGACAAAGGTGCAAAAGCCATTCAATGGAGGAAAGATAGCCTTTGCTGCAAATGGTGCTGAAGCAACTGGACATCGATATGAACAGATATGTTCCCAAATGAACCTTAACCTAAGTCTCAAACCTCTATACAAAAAAATCAAAATGGATCACAGACTTAAAATATTAAACTATAAAACTTTCAGGAAAAAAAAATCTTTGGGATCTAGGGCTAAACAGAGTTCTACTTAAACTTGACACCAAAAGCCCAATCCATAAAAGTTAAAATTAATATATTGAACATCGAAATTAAAACTTTTATTCTGGGAAGCAGCCTGGTAATGGGATAAAAGTTACCGACAAGATATTTCCAAACCACATACCCAACAATGCACTAGTATCTAGACTACATAAAGAACTATTAAAGCTTAACAATAAACAATCCACTTAGAAAATGAGTAAATTCACTGAAGAGGATTAATTGATGGCAAATAAACATGAAAAGATGTTTAATATCATTAGCCATTAGAGAAATGCAAATTAAAACCACAGTGAAATATCACCACGCATTTATCAAAAAGGCTAAAATTAAAAACAGTGACAACCAATACTGAGAAAGACCCAATACATTGCTAGAGAGAATGTAAAAGCACAGCCCCCCTGAAAATCAGTTTGGCAGTTTCAAAAAATAGAAATGCAACTTCTCTGCACTCC
Organism: Pteropus medius; assembly: GCF_902729225.1. Lineage (NCBI taxonomy): Eukaryota > Metazoa > Chordata > Mammalia > Chiroptera > Pteropodidae > Pteropus > Pteropus medius. The sequence continues at coordinate 11,305,730 of NW_024349799.1, read as the reverse complement.
TTAGACGTTTACTGCATTCTCATATACTTCTACCACCACCATGATATTCGAGGATGCCCTAATGCACACTCTTCTTACCTCCATCATGACTGCAAATTCCTTCTCTTCTGCTTCAAATGTCAGTTCTGAGCTTATCAAATTTCTACTCATCTTTAAGATTTACTTTGCTCACTGAGATCTTCAGGTAGATTCAGTCCTTCCTCAGTGCTACTCTGCAATTTCTACCACTTATCCCATGTTTGGTTATTATCTACACCTGGGGCTTTCTCCTCTCCTGAGTGTCCACTCCTCTCAGGAGCATAATGGTTAAGAGCTCTGGCTCCAGAGTGAAACAGATTTGGGCTACAGTCCTAACCAGACTAGTTATTCGTCATGACCTTAAACAAATTAGTATACATCTTTTGACCCTATATTTTCTCATCTATAAAGTAGAAAAAGCAGTAATAACAAACAGTATTATTAGTACAATATATGGATTAAATAAGATAATGAATATATTTTGAAAATTTAGCAATGTGCCTGGTACATAGTAGGGGCTCAATAAATATCAATTCTTACTATCAAACTCTCGTCCCTCCAAACACATTTGGAATACTGTTTTTTATCTGTTCAAACAGAATGAGTTGGATTTTACCAAAATCTCAGTTCTTAGAGTTCAAGAAAAAAATATCTAGTTTCAGAGTTCAAAATAGTAAAATCCACTCCTGTCTACAACTAAGTTAGGTTTAAGTCACGTCTATGAAAAAGCACACTGTAGAGGTATAAATTTAAGATGCCATTCTCCTTTCAATGGTAAGAAAGATGTTCAATAAATATTTACTAAATGAAGGAAATGAGATGAAGCCATTCTGGAGAAAATATCTATATTCAGTCAAACATTTATTGTGCATGTGTTATGTGTCGGCCACTATACTCGGTATCAGATACACAGAATACAAGTCTAAGTAACTTTTCACAAGTTACAATGATATCTGAATTAAAAAGACTGGAGCCACAAGAAACCCTTTTCTCTCTCTAAAGATTAAAATTGGATTCCTCAAATTTCACGGAAGAAAAAAATACACACGTTTAACTTTTAGTTTTTTTATTTGGTTTCAGACAGCTGGACAAGGCATCTACATTCTAGCATATCTTACCACTAAACAAGTGAAAGACGACTTATATATAAAAAAGGCAAGGGAAAAAGGTCATGATTGTCTAACGGGGAGTTTGAATTCCCAAATAAATTATCTTACAAAAGTATCAAACTTGCTTTTCCACTTTTCCACTGTTAAAAATGAAAAAAAAAAGACATTAAAAAAATCTGTAGCTGATATATAGCAAGTTAAGATAATCATTTTTACATACTAAGTAAGTCCTTCAAATAAATATTTTACACAAATTTAAGTTTCAAAAAAAAAGTAGGTCAAGTATTTACCTTGTATTTGTTTGGTCCACTAAAAGACCATTTATAAAACTGACACTAAACTGGACTGCAGCTCATACCATACGAATAGTAACATGCATATCACTGCAGCTGGATATGCACATGTACATATTCCATACATGTGAAATGGCTAATACTGCTGCGTATACTACTTCCATAAGTAGTTTTACCCTGTAAAAATCCTCTAGTCTATCGTGAATCAAACTGCAAGAGCAAAAGAAAATGCTTTGCTTATTGTAGACATTTGCTCAGTAATTTTTTTAAAATGCAAAAATTACCATGCTTTTGGTACTTAAAGATTACTGAACATGAGATAAAATTCAATACTGCTTACAAATATCTGAATATGGAGAACATATTCAACACTCATGTGGAAAGCACACAAGTGAATGTGTATTACAAAACTCTGGCTTCTATCTGGTCTACTGTTGTATACTAAAGTCTTATATGGTCTTGGATCCTTAAAAGATGAGTATTTAATAAAACATTACGTTAAGTTTTTCTGTTCAAATAACCAACTTTAAAAAAAAGTACAGTGGAAGGGCATAGGGCTTTCTGTTTCCTCATATTTTAAAAGCCAATTTGATTTTTATTGTGATGTGATATTTTAATTAACACTGCTAAAAATAAAATTGACTGCATTATGGTTTTGTCCACAATATTCAAGTTTCATTGCTAAAATATTCCAAGATAAATCCAGTAAACATTTCCATTTCCAATGACTAAAATGAGAGATGAATCTAACAATTTTTATTTAACAATTACAACTAAATTGGGCTGAGGATAGCTACATTAAAACCCTGCAAACCAAAGCCAATTATCCAAAAATCTAGAACACCAACACTTTCCATCCAGGATAGAAAAATGAGCATCCAAAGTAAAGAGAACCACAAGATTGATCGAGTAACCAATCAAAAACCACTTCTCTGTTATTTGAGCTAATAGTTACTCGAAGCTTGAAGTTTCCACCTTCGTTATTATTGGTGGATCCTAGAGTCACAGCTTCAATGTCAAATGTGACAGTGGACCCAGAAGTAACGGCGGGCAACTGATTAGTCATTTCTTTTCCATTTACAAAAACTGCACCTAAAATGTTAAGGTAAAGAGTCATTTACTTGTGAGCAATAACTAAGAATTAAAACAGATTCTAGATTATTGGTAACACAGCTAATTTCCTAATTCAGATAAAGAAAACATTTTGGAATGCCAACTAGTCAAAGATAATACATGTGAATATGTTAATTAACCCCCATCCTCAAGGCAGAAGAAAAAGATAAAGCTTTAATGACACTTTAGAGTTCTGGCCCAGAGTTCTACTCTTTTAGAATAGAGACTATGAGTTCCCCATATGGATGGCATCAAAAGAAACTTGACTCTGTTACACAGTTACATCCTGTGGAATAGCAAGACTGTTTCACACGGAATAAACAATCATGTTCTACCTACTGCTTGACCCACACCACAAAATATTAACATGTCTTGTACAGTGACTTGAAAGTATAATTACTATGGAGTAAGGAACCAAACAACACTAGAGATCCTAACTAAGTAAATTCTTTCCCTAGTTTTCTAATCTATGTTGAATTTAGATGACCTATGTACACAGAATCCAGAAGTAGACTGCCTGCTGCAAATCCCAGCTCAACTACCTCCAAGATATTTGAGTTTAAGCTTGTTACTTAACCTCTCTGTGGCTCAGTTTTCATCATCTATAAAATGGATATAATACCACTCCCACTTCGAAAAGTTGCTAAAAGGGTTAAATAATTTATTATTTATAAAGGGTACAGAATGGCTGGTACATAGTAGCCATATAGATATGTCATTAAGACCTACCTACACCTTCTCATCTCCTGTTATAAATGTGTGACATTGGGAGAGATTCATATATTTCATATATTTCAAAGAGAATAACATTTATCTCTTACCATTTGTACTAATGCACACTGCTTGGTCTCGCTGCAGAGAGTCATATCCGTTCTGTTTTTCTACACACACTCCTATACTGTCTCTTCTGTCTGGCTGTCCCACAGTTTCAACTCTGTAAATGAGGTAGAAAGGTCATTTAATCTTTTTTTAAACATGATATCTAACAGTTACTAAGCTTAAAAAAAGCAATTTCAACATAACTGCTCTTAATAATAGCTAACAATGATTCAGTACTTTCTAAATTCCAGGCACTATTTTAAAAATTTTGTATGTCTATAAATCATCTCATTTAATTCACATAACCCAGGTAAATGCTATTATTATCATACCTATTTTATACATGAGAAAACAAAAGGCAAAACAAGATTCAAAAAAAGATGACCCTGATCATCTGGCTGAGTGGTAGCACTAGGATACGATCGCAAGCATTCTGAATGTACAGTCTACGTTAACTATAGCACATTTCTATTTTATGTTCTGGCTCTAGACACTTAGAAAACTTGTCATATTTGCCATTATAATGAATTTTACTAATACTGCTATCACTTAAACCTTCAATATGAGAGAGTCTATGCAATGACTTGATTACTATCTCTCAAGTATTTAAAGCCTATAAAAATAATAATTATAGTTTTTTTTTAAAAAAAGGATAATATGTTTGTGAGCATACTTTGCTTCGAGAACCTCATATGTGGAAAGTTTAAGTATTTCCTTTTGTGTTTTAGTCTCAAATAATGCATCATTATGTAGTCTAGAAATAGGAAAGGTACAAAGGTCAACCCATGTTCTTATTACCAGGCTCATCTTTCCCATCATTCCAGAAAGGCAGACTTTGCAAGGACAGAAAAAGAAAACTTCGTGAGGAATTGAATGTAATGTTACCAAGGGTAGATGTGATTATTTATACTCAATGTGGCCTTAAAATGTCTTTCGTTGTAAAGTGGCAAATATGCAGGATCATAATAAATATGTGAGCAGGTTTCTGCAGTAATTTCACTTCTAAATCAGCAGTCTAAAGAAGTTTGGGAAGACCTTCCTTTTGCAAAATGGGTTACCAGCAGCTCTATCTACTAAGGCCATTTGAGAAAATGTGGCCAGAGGTCTCATTCTTGCTGCACCTGCTCAAACCAGCATGGTCTGATCTGGAAATACAGCCTCAATATGTGCTGCCAGTGTTTCTGTCAGGACGCGAAGGCTTAAGTTAGACTAAGTGAACTTCCTTGAATAGGTCATTCAAGACATCTACCTTACTGCAAAAACAATACTAGCTCTTTGTACATAAAATTTAAAAAACTTCAAATAAAAAAAAGCATGGGGAAGAAGAGAGTGATGTCAGCAATATGGCAGAATAATAAGTATGAGTCCTCATTCTACTGCAGAAATACTGCTTTACCAATGATATGCACACCAATATATCTTCATGAGATTTTCAGAATCCAGTTAAGCTGTACTACGCCAAGGAAGTATAGAGCTGAAAACAGCTATATTGAAATGAGTAAGAAGAGCAATTTCACTTTCCCCATGTCAGCCCCTCTTCCAAACTACAACAGCTCAGTACCAGGCAAGAACACCCCAGCTTTTGACTTTCCCTTCAGGAGGTAAGAGAGAAGTAGAAAGTGGATCTAGCATTCCAACTCTATAGAAGGCTACCTGAAGGGTTGGTTTCTGTTGTGCCTCATTTTGAGCACTGCAGGAACTGGCATAGTATGGATGCTTGAATGCTGCTGAGACCAAAGAAAAGGGAGAGTGGCATCCTCTTGCCAGTGCAACTTGGCATGATGAGAAGGTGCATAACTCAAGGCTTCTCTCCATCGGGAAGAAGGGAGAAGAGTAGATGTTTCTGGTGCACCACCTTTTCATGGAACTGCTCAAGGAAAGAGTATCTGTCTTACTTGATGTGGGGCACTGATGGGGAGCCCACATACTCTAGATGTCTGGTGGCCACTGAGTACGAAAGAGAGCAGGGCAGCTTGGCTGCTGTGTCACCAAAGAATTTGCAGTGTCACAAACAGGCACCAAAGGGAGCAAGAGATGATGAGTCCCTAAAAAACTAGCAAGACTCTCTAATTGAGAAACTGTACACACAAGCTCAGGGAAGTCTCATCTCCCACCAAAAGATTTCAGAGGTCCCCAGAATCTTTAGCTGAACTCATTTGTGAGGGTCTTCTCCTGTATAACGCCAGGCCATAAAGATTGGGAAAGGTGACTGTTTTCATATGTGTAGATCCCAGTACAAAATTATGAGATATATAAAAAAATAGGGAAACATGGCCCAAATAAAAAATACATCTCTGGAAAAAATATCTTAAGGAAATGGAGGTATATAAATTATCTGACAACAATTCAAAATAACCGTCATAAAGACACTCTAAAAACTCTAGAAAATGTATGAACAAAATGAGAATATCAACAAAGAAACAAAAAATATAAAACAAAACACTTGCAGCTGAAGAATACAATAACTAAACTGAAAAATTGATGATGGAGTTCAATATCACATTAAAGAAACATTGAATTTGAAGACAGATTATTTGAAATGGAATCAGAGTAGGTAAAAAAAAAAAAGAGTGAAGAAAGTCTAAGAGTCTTATGGGAAAAGAGAGAGGGAAAGGGATAGAATATTTATTTAAATAAATAATGGCTGAAAATTTCCCAAACCTGAGGAAGGAAATGGATATCTAAATTCAATAAGACCAATGGACTGCAGCTAGAATGAACCCAAGAAATCACATTGAAACACATTAAAATCAAATTGTCAACAGCCAAAAACAGAATTTTGAAAGCAGGAAAAGTGACTCATCACGTACAAGGGAACTCATAAGACTGTCAGTGGATTTCTAAACAAATCTTTCAGGCAAGAAAGGAGTAGGATGATATATTTAAAGTGCCTAATGAAACAAACTGGCAACTAAGAATACACGGCAAAACCGTCCTTGAAAAATGAGGAAGAAATGAAGATATTTATACATAAACAAAAACGGGGAAGAGCGGGGGCATGTCATCATTACTAGACCTTCCTTGCAAGAAATCCCCTTCCAGTTGAAACAAAAAAGATACTAAAAAGCAACATCAAAGTATGGGGATACATCACATGTTAGGATACATCACATGTTAGGTCATAAAAGAAGTCATGACAAATTTAAGACTGCTCTAAAATACATCACATGTTAGATCATAAAAGAAGTCATGACAAATTTAAGACTGAAATCACACCACATATATTTTCTGACTGCACTGAAATGAAACTAGAAAATGAATGGCAGAAGGAAAACTAGGAAGTTCACGAATATATGGAAATTAAACAACCGACTCTTAAACAACCAGTGAATCAAAGATGAAATCAAAAGAAAAATTAGAAAATATCTTGAAACAAATGAAAACAAAAACATAACATACCAAAACTTTTGGTATACAACAAGAGCATCAAACAGGGACATTTATAGAGATAAACATGTACATTAAAAGTGATCTCAAAAAAAAATTTAACTTTACATTTTAAGGAATGAAAAATAAAATAAACAAAAAATTAAAAAAATAAACAAAGCCTAAAGTTAGCAGAAGAAAGGAAATAAGATTAGAGCAAAACTAAACAAAATGGAGAATAGAAAAACAATAGAAAATAATCAACAAAACTAAGAGTTGGTTTTTTAAAATAATCACCAAATCGACAGACTTTCAGCTAGATCAAGAAAAGAGAAGTAACAAATAAAGTCAGAAATTACAACTGATACCACAGGAAATAAAGGATTATAAGAGATTCCTATGAACAATATACAGCAAGATTGGATTATCTAGAAGAAATGGATCAATTCCTACAAACATATAACCTACCCAGACTGATTATAAAGAATAGAAAATATGAGATTTATAACTAGAAAGTAGATTGAATCAGTAATCAAAAAACTTTTCAACACACACACACACAGCCCAGGAACAAGTGGCTTCACTGGTGAATTCCACTAAACATTTAAAGAAGAATTAATGACAATCCTTCTCAAACCCTTCCAAAAAACTGAAGAGGAGGGAACACTTCCAAACTTATTTTATGAGGCTTATATGATCCTGAAACCAAAATAAGAAAAAGACACTACAGGAAAAAATACAGGTCAATAACGCTGGTGACTAGAGATGCACAAATCCTAAACAAAGTACTAGACTAGACTGTTGATGGGAATCTAAAATGGTACAGCTGCTGTGGAAACACAAAATAAAAAACAAAACTACCACATGATCTGGCAATTTCACTTCTGGGTATATATCCTAAAGAATTCAATGCACTGAGAAGAACATAATATTACTTCCATAATATTCTTGCGAAAGATGCATAACTTGAATCCAATCATTAGGAAACATCAGACAAACCCAGATTGAGGGATATTCTATAAAATAACTAGCCTGTATTTTTAAATTGTCAATATCATAAAAGTTAAAAGAGAGAGAAACTTCTAGAAAAAAAAGAGACTAAAGAGACATTACAACTGAATATAACACATGATCCAAATATTTTTTTTTTCTATAAAGAACATTAATTGGAATAACTAAATCTGATAAGGTCTGTATGTTATAGTATGGCAATGTTAATTTTCTGATTTTGATAATCTGTTTTTATAAATACTGAAAATGATTTGGGAAAAAAGTAGAGAGAAAAAGATGAAGCAAATAAAGTATTGGGGAATCTAGGTGAGGGGTTTTGGGATTCTATGTATTATTCTTGCAATTTTTCTGTAAGTCTGAAATTATGTTTTAAAAGATTTTAAAAACACACAAAATACTATATGAATAAATATTTATGTAGAGAGGGATGCGGAAAATACAAAGTACCTGAATTTTACCCCTAATATTCCTAATATTTTCTCTAAAAATTAAAGACATGCTAATATTATTCTAAACAGAGGATCATAGATATTTGTTATAGTATTATGTAATGAAGAATTTGGCTTGCCTTGATCCTGGGAGGCAACTTCTAAACCACTGGAATTTCCCAAGTGATAGGAGTTATTCAGTCTTTGTTATTTATGGTGGGCCTCTCAGACCACACCTGATAGTTTATGCTAATAAGGTGCTTATAGTAGGCCCCTAGATAGTTTATGCTAATGAGATGATTCAGGATGGGAGTAGGATACCCCAGAAAGACCAATCATATGATTAGAAGGTTGAGGCTTTGAGCTACATAATATCAGCCCAACCTGCTGGGAGGGCAGGGGAAGTGAACAGTCAAGCAGTGGATGATTTCATCAACCATGCCTCCATTAAAAAATAATAAAATAAAACAAAAACCCTGGACACCAAAGTTTGAGTGAGCATCCCTGGTTTGCAACACTCTGAGTACTGTCTTGCCTAGAGGGCCATGCGTCCCTGAAAACAATGGAAGCTTCTGGTTTGGAACCTTCTCAGACCTCTTCCTATGCTTCTCTTTGGTGGTTTCTAATCATATCATTTTGCTATAATAAAATATAATTGTAAGTGTTTTAATTTCCTAAATTATGTGAGTCATTCTAGTGAATTACAGAACCTGAGGGTAGTCGTGGGAATCCCAGAATTTGTAGCCATCTATGTAGTTAGAAGTGAGGGTGGGCTCTGGGGGTCCCTGAACTCGTAGCTGGTATCCGAAGTGAGCTCTTAACTCTGAGTGTGGCCAGCTCATTAATATTTTTTTTATTATTAATTACTATTAGAATGCTGAATGCCATACAGTTTGCTCCTCGTTTCTGGTAATATTTTTCCTGGTGTGTTTTCATCACCTCTAGAAAAGATTTGCTGCTCTTTTTCATCATGTTTTTCTTTTATCCTATCACTGTATAGATACTGTGAGCATTAATTTTGTGTTATCTGACCACGGTAACATTCAGATTTACAGCTCTATGCCTATCTCCCATTGCTATAGGAATTCACTACCTTTTAATATGGCTTCTCTGTGAAGCCATATTAAATGGCTTCTCATATCGCCTTTGACACTCACAATCTAATTTAGTTCAAAAAAGCTTCTATTGCCAGACCTGAGCTTCTCTGGTTTCTTCAAAGGCTGCTTCACAGACTACTGACTACTGTCACCAGGGGAGATAGTCCTTGCTTTCTAAGATGATGCACTCTGAATTCCCCTGGGCATTTTCCACTCTTTTTCCCTCTGTTTCCTCAAGCAGAACACTCAAGTACCGTTCAGTCTTAGCCCTGTTTATAGTCTTAAAGTGGGTCCTTCTCTTTCTGGGACTGAGTATTTGGAGATATCTGAAATTGGCCCCCCACATTCATTTTTCCCTCGGGAAACTGTTATGATTCCCTCACTGGATTTCCTGCCTAGCTGTGGCTTAGAAAGTGTTTACACCTAATTTGGAATTTAAGTTTTCTGTATCTCTTAGATTTGTTGAAAAAGCACTTATGGGTCCTCCCACCTTAGTCTCTTTATTACTCCAAAGTTTCTAGAAATAGAAAAATTCAGAACTAAGTTGCTACCATGTATCTACTGGTCCAGAAGTTCCCATTCTCTCTTTTGAACCCACTCTAAAAAAGTTTTCACTTCCACAGTGCCACTGAAACTGAATAAGGGTTGAACAAAACGATCAGCTTCATTCAAAACGATGAATTATCAATAACAACAAAAAAATGATCCAATCAAAAAATGGGCAGAGGATCTGAACAGACACTTCTCCCCAGAGGACATACAAATGGCCAACAAATATATGAAAAGATGCTCAACAACGCTAGCTATTAGAGAAATGCAAATCAAAACCACAATGAGATACCATCTCATACCTGTTAGAACAGCTATAATCAACAGGACAAGTAATAACAAATGCTGTAGAGGATGCAGAGAAAAAGGAACCCTCATACACTGCTGGTGGGACTGCAAATTGGTACAGCCGCTATGGAAACCAGTATGGAGGTTCCTCAAAACACTAAGAATTGACCAACCATATCATCCAGCAATCCCTCCACTGGGTATTTGCCCCAAAGACTTAAAAAATCATATCCATAAAGATATTTGCACACCAACGTTCATAGCAGCATTATTCACAGTGGCCAGGACATGGAAGAAACTGAAGCGTCCTACGATAGATGATTGGCTAAAGAAGCTGTGGTACATATATACAATGGAATATTACTCAGCCATAAGAAGAGATGAAATACAGCCTTTGCAACAACATGGATGGACCTCGAGATAATCATGCTAAGCGAAATAAGCCAGACAGAAAAAGTTGAAAATCACATGATATCACTTATATGTGGGATATAAACCTAAAAGCAACAAAGAAACAGGACATACAGAGACTCATAAACATGGACTATAGACTAGTGGTTACCAGAAGGAAGGGGGTGGAGGAGGAGGGGGGAAGTAGATGGGGTAAAGGGGATCAAATATATGGTAGCTAAAGGAAACTGGACTTTGGGTGGTAAACACACAATAGAATATACAGATGTTAAATTATAATATACACTTGAAAATTATATAATTGTATTAACCAATGTTACCCCAATAAACATAATTTAAAAAAAAGAAAAAAGAGGAGTTGATCAGGAGAACTATCTTTACATTTTAGAAAAGTAGTTTAAGACAGAGAGAATATGGACAAGGGAAAAGTCTAAAAAATATTCCTTAGATTATCTGAGAGGAATAGCTGTTGTATGTTATATATATTGTATAATAGCTATTATATTATAAATACCCCAAATAGACATGTCTTCATGATTTCAAGTAATCCTCCCTCTACAAACAAATGAAAAGCTAGGGAATGGAATCCTAAAGAACTTAAGAAACCAGCTGTCTTATCTCACCCAAGTCTATAATAAAGAGTCTGTGGAGAAAACACTTCTGACATTCCCTACACTTGTAATAAGAGCCAAGCTTCAACCTGAAAATACTACATACCATATCTCTAGAAAAGATAACTTTGGCAAAATATAAAACCCCAGCAAAGCTGTATTGTCCCTGGGACAGTGCATTCTGTCTCAATAAGGGAAAACTGATGAGATTTCAAAGACCCTAGTTAAAAACAAATTAACTTCTTAAACCTAGTAGAGACCATGCCCTATCAGGATTTTCCAGGAAAGATTAAATTAGACTAGAATTAAAAAAACAAAACAGGAAGAGCTAACAATTAGTATTGAAGAGACACCTAGTAATCACAGAGACCAGACAGAAAAAGAAAGATCTCCTCAAGCTTAAATTCACTCAGAAAAGGTAATTCTAATGCTTAACCAAAGGCAAGCATCAAACCAAATTCAAATATCCCAAGTGATCTCTTTCTAATAGTTATCGACCATTGCATTCCTAAGATAAAGCCCCCAAATTCTTTTTGACATTTCCCCCATCAAGAAGAGGGGTATATCCCTTCCCTGGTATCTGAATTCTGTGGCTGGTTGAACAACAGAATGTGACAGAAGTGACACTCTCGATTTCTAGGCCCAGGCTTTAAGAACCTGGCAGCTTCCACTTCTTATCTCTTGGGATGCTCATTCTCGGAACCCAGCCACCATGCTGTGAGGAAGCCCAAGCAGCCGCTGAAGAGGCCTACATGGAAAGGCACCAAGAACCAGAATCAATTTGCCAGTCATCTGGGCGAGCCATCCTGGAAACGGATCTACCATCCCTCATCAAGCCACCCCAGCTAATACTACATAAACAGAGATGACTGTCCTTGCCAAGCTCCACAAATCGTAGTTTCCTGAGAAAAATAAATGACTATTGCTATTTTAAGCCTCTAAATTTTGGGGTGGTTTGTTACACAGCAATAGATAACTGGAACATTAATTTTTTATGTTCTTTGAAAGAAAACATTATTTAAAAAAATAACTAGCCTATTACTTCTTGATTTACCACCTCATGTTACCTGTGAGAGGCAGGGTATCCCAGTGGTTAAGAGCACAGACCTTGGAGCTAGACTCCAGGATCTGAATACTGACAAGTCACTTAGTCTCTCTGTGCTTTTGTTTCTTCATCTGTAAAAGGTAGACAATAACCTCATAGGCTATTAGGAGTAAGGAAGACTGTTTGAAAGGAAGCTGTTTTAAAGAAAAGAGGTGGTAGAGAAGAGAAAGTAAAAATATGGTTAAAAAATAGTAAGATCAGGAAATCTTAGAAACAACTAAAAGGAAAGCAGGAATGTTCAGACGAGAAATCAGGGAGAGGCCTGGTAGGAGGGGATAGCTAGCACACCTGGGGCCAAATGAAACTGGACTCTAGAGACTGTTAATAGCCAGCCAAGAACAAGTTTCTTTAGCTCTAGCGCTCGACGCATTCCAGAAACATCAGCAGGGATAGACTGGGCTGAGCAACAGGGTAGTGCCCACAGGAGTATAATCTCCCTTCTAACTACGAGGCCCTCAAACACCCTCACAAAACTGAATAAAGTTTACCTTTCCTCAGCTAGGCCCATGTGCCCCTCCCTCATGTACGAGGGTCCCCCCCACCACTCACATCTTGACTTAATTGCTGATGCCTGAAATTCCTTTAAACAAGGAGAGAAAACATTTTCATTCCACATTCAAAGGAAAAATGACAAAAATGCAAAGGTCTGGCTAAGATGATACTGAGCTTAAGTAAGTGTGTTAATCACTCTGTCAAGTGGTCCTAGTCAGACATCTTTGGAGGAGGAAGGAGGAGTTAACGCTTTGTTGAGGCCTACGGTCTACAGACAGTAAGTAGATTTAAATCAATTCGTGTAATTTCTAATATCTTAATAAATATTTATGGAATGACTTAAGAAACAAACCTAAGTATGCCATCTATCAGACCTTCCCTGTGTTCATAGAGGAATTTAAAAGCAGGAGAGCATCACGTCACCATCACTGGGGCATAAAAGTGATAGAAGAGGGAAAGGAAAAGAACTAAGGCTATAGTAGCAGAAAAACTGCAGATTTCAGCACTAACTAGAATCACTTTTACTTTCTCATGAAGACAAATGATAAGCAATATAGATCAGTTATTAAGATCCCAGACTCTGGAGCCAGATTGTCTGGATTTAAATCCTAACTTTGCCATTTACTAGCTATGTGGCAGCGAGTAAGTGACTCTCTGTGCCTTAGCATCCTCATCCCTAAAATGGGTAACTATACCTATTTCATTGGATTATTGTGAGACTCAAATGAGTTAATACAAGTAAAGTGCTTAGAACAGTACCTAGCATATAATATTATAAATTAAATATAAATTAAATATTAACTGTAGTTATTATTCCTATTATTATGGTCTGAGATATCTGGCCTAAATCTATCAACTCAGAAAGCGCTTCCATTACAGAGAAGTACCATGTTCTCAAGAGATTCACTAATGAAAGTATTTCTGTAAACAAGGGACATAAGCAGAGAAGAGGTGTGTTAGCAGAACTCTTGGGGAATAATTAAATAGACTTTTAGGTAGTAGGCTCCTTATTTCTCTCTTTGTTGGTATTTTTCTGGTTACTAAGTCGTTCTTTCTTCACAAGGTAAGGGGAGAGATGAGATATCAAAAATGAGAGAAAGCATAAACTAGTGCATTCTGATAACTGCTAACAGTTCAAATGACTTGGCTGGTGAAGAACATAGCAACATCAGTTTAGCTAAAACTTTCAGATACTGTCCAGGCCTTATACGACAAGGGACTGAGAACAAGAGGTACTGACTTGGAGCAAGCATTCACAGTAAAATCTCATGATCTCGAGACTTAAAAAACTTAGAAGAGTGTTTGCTACACGGAAGGGAGTATGGTGAACATCAGGGAAGCTCTACTTTTCTAAATCAAAACTGGGCTTTAGTTTCTAGGAAGAGCTATTTAGAAATATGACCACAGAGAGTACATCTCAGATAACATAAAAACAAGAAAAAAAATTTTTCTAATACAGGAAGAAATGGATAAAGAAACAGAAAATGAATTGGTGGTAGGAGAGGCTTGATTTCAGTTTTACTTTACAGAGAATTATGTATATTTATATAGTATATTTACATTGATAGGTTGCCTTCCATAGATATCTACTCTTGATTCACAAAGGAAAAAAATAATTTTTAATTCTAGGCCTCTGAATTTTTAAGATTGACTTTCGAGAAGTATTCTATTTATCTGTTTACCAAGAAGAAGAGACCTAAACATCATGAGAACATACTCTGTATCAGGCATAAGCAAGGCATTTCATATACATTAACTCAGTTAATATTCATAATAACCCTATAAATACATATGAGAAAAGTGAAGCAAAGAGAAATAGCGAAATCTCCCCAAAGTACCACTGTCTATAAATGATGAAATAACTTCAGGAAGATTTTGAATCCAAAGCTCATATCTGCTCTATGCACTTCACTATACTGCCTAAGCCATGACAGACAGATATTTTAATATCTACTTGCCTGAATGTTAATGTCTGCCCACAGAAATAGGTTGGAGCACTGGAGTAGAGAACACCTGAGGATTCAGAATCATTCCGGAGTGCTATATTTCTTCGACTGCTCAGACTGTACCCCTCAAAGCCAGCTGTCCACTCTTTTTAAAAAGCAAAGACATTGAAAATTATTAGATTCTTTTAAGGAATATCTTCAGCACACAGACATTAAATAAAACTTGGAAGGAGAAGAGACTACTCTTAGGGGTCATAGACAAGTTCAATAAAAGAAATGATTCCAGGAAAAGGCTTTTAGTCTATTCCTACACAATTCTGGCATGGAAGATCAAATAAGTGTTATCACCTATCTAATAAAATCATGTTTGAGCTTATTCCAACCTGATTAAGAAGTAATTAACAAATGAGTCTAAACTTGTTAACTAGTAATACAGGAGAAATCAATTTCAAATCATACAACTTTTAAGAAAAAGCCTCTACCTAGTATATATTGAAGGTTTGGATCAAATATTGCAGTCTCCTGCTGCAATATTTAAAATCTGTGGCTGTAGGGGATGCTACTAATTCTGTCTGGCACTATTTTGGACTGAAGAACTGATGAAAATTTCTCAAAATTCACATGAAGTAATTTGAACAGGAAGTGAAAAACATGTTCCATGTTGTTCTCATTAATTTGGGGTTTATCCTTAGAAAAAAAGTGTTGTCAGTGTGCTGCCTTTAGCGCAGAATACAAGTGTTCTTATGCATAGTTAAGCTCCAGGAGTGAAAAGGCAACAGCATACCATGAGGCACCAATGTGGAATGACCTATCTGGGGGACGCTCCAAGGACTCCACTCCTGTCGGCCATCTCCTCGGGCGCAGACTCTGAACTGATAATCAACATTGGGGTCTATGTGCAATACTATGAATTCAGTTTCAGAGCCTACATATGCGTCCTCAAAATGATTTGAAGTACATTTACGGAACTGGAGCCTGTAATCTTGGGCTGTAAAGTCGTCATCCACCTAAGGAGAAAGGCTTTATGTTAGGTAAAAATCAGAGAATAACTTCTCTCAGCATTACTGATTAAGAATTTTGAATGGAGGAGTTTTGGACCAAGCATACAAGCCCACGTGCTGAATATGGGCTATTCTCAGGTCATAGGAAATACACCATCATTATCTCCCTTCTTTGTTGAACCATGTGTTTTAGACTTCACAGTCTGATATGAAAAAATATGCTTCTTTTGAAGAAATGGTGCTTTCTACACAATAATGTCAAAGATAAAACATTTAAGGATAAGAATCCCACAACTATATCATTCATATAACCGAGAGTTAATAACCAGAATATATAAACTCCTAAAAATTAATAGAAGACAAACCATCCAAAAGAAAAATGGGCAAAGACATGAATAAGCATTCTATAGAAAAATAAGCAGCAAAAATGTTAAAATATTCAACCAAATTTGTGATATGGAAAGTACACTCTAAAACCACAATGAGATACCACATTGGCAAAAATATAAAGTCTGACAATGCCAAGTATTGTCAGGATACAGAGTAACAGGAACTCATAACTGTTAGCGGAAGGATAAACTGTTAAAATCACATTGGAAAGAGTTTAGTATTACCGAGTACAGATCTAATCCTCTTAGATCTCATAATTTTATGGCTAGGTATAAACTTTAGAAAAAATCTTACACATGTATCTAAGGAAGCATGAATAATAATGCTCATAGCATAAAAACTGGAAACTACAGGCCCACAGATAGGTAAGAAAATAAAAATGGAATAAGAGTACTTGTTTTGAACCAACAAAAGCATCTCTACTTCTTTCTTCTATACCAAGGGTTCATTGAAAAAATTCCATTTAAGAAAATAGTTTCCAAAAGACAAACAAAAAAAATCAAACAAACAAAAAAAGAAAATAGTTTCCAGAAGCTAAGCACCCTGCCTCTGAATGATGTATCTGTCAACAGCCAAGACACTATGACTCATATATGTGGACATAGTTTCTATCTAAAATATGATATTTCACCTACACAATTGATTTAATACACAAAATATTCAGCAATGCTGAGAGTACAAAGAAACCATACTTTAGAAACTTTATTTCAGAGGTATTAGTTTAGTGTTGAACAGAAAAATATAAGATACTCAAATATTCACTATCATAATTTGACGTTTCTAATAAAACAGAAATGGGAGCAATCTTCAACTCACTAAAAGTTAAGTTTGGGAAATATGTTCTGAAAACAATGTTGTGACATGGAGATTTAAAAAAATACCTTCAAAACTGTTTATCTCAAACTGGAAGAGCTACCTCAGTTCAAGCTCCTTGTGAGTTTATTTTAGTTGTAAAGGAAAAGGGATTTTTGTTTATAAAGAGAATATTTAAAGGTAGCTAATAAAAAAATTTTAAGGCCCCCAAATCTCAAATCCATAATGTTGAAGTCATTTTTACAATTTTTAATTACGTACCTTACACCACCGTACAATGATGCCTCCAGGTTTCTCTATTAGTTCTTCTATCTGTACCGGTGGGCGAGATGCTACCGTTCCATGCTTAAAAATGTGGTCTTTCACTATGTTAAGAACTGAGTCATCCAACTGAGCAGATAAACAAGGCACATCGACCAGTAAAGGCACTTCTGGTAAGCTGAAGAAACAAAACCCATGTATTTATGAGGCTTTTAAACTGAGAGTTAAAAATATAAAGAATATTTTAGACCAGACATACACTATAAGGATGCAGAAACTCCCAGTAAATAATGCTCATGGCAGTTGGGGCTTTGCAAGATGTTACATAAAGATTCTCTTCTCAAATAAATATAAGCAAGAAGATAAAAAGTTGGTAGGATCACAGTTGTCAAGTTTATAGCAAAACATCTGCTTTACCGAGATATGACCTAATTTCAATGTTATGTTCTGAATTTTTAAAATTTAACAATTCTCTTACACATTAGAATGGAAGAAAATCTGTAGTAATATTACACTAAAGATTACAATCACAACTATTTCATATTAGTAATATTGGTAATGAGCAGTGAAACCCTGAAAAATATATTCTCTATCGCCCTTAATTAGAAATTTTAATGAGAGGGAGAGAGTCGATAGTTTAAGTGCTTAAAAGTAAGCCCCAAAGGCACTAACTCTTTTACCTGTCCAACTGAATGTGTGAGGCCTTTTTGGTAAAGCTCCACAGTTTTTCATTCTGTTCTCCTACACCACCAAGAATGGCGATTTCACCTACAATCAGGAATGAGAACTAGTATAGTGAAAAATAATCACATTATAAGTAATCAACACATCTTGTGTCTAGGTAGGTCTCTGGTTTTCTTGCAAACAATTCTTAAGTGATGCTGCAGTCAAATTCCCAAAAAGTAAAAGTAGACACTATTGTAGAAGTGATTCTAAGGCTCTCAGGTTAAGCTCAAGAGGAAAAGGGGTACACAATGGTGACATCTTACCAGGGATGTATATTCCACTCTACACAAGGAGATGTGGTATGTCAAATCAATTTTATGCAAAGCAGAAGGCCCAGGGACTTTTTCCATCTCTCCTACAGAAACTTTATCAATACTAATAGGAGTCAGTACAAATATTACCCTGACAGGAATAATAGGGCACAGGGCCTTATAAAACCAAATGATACCATCATGTTTTCACAAAACGCTATCACATTAGATTAGAAATTACTCAACAGAACAATAAAAAGAAAATGCTACATAAAGGCATTTTAAAAATGACCAACTTCTATGTCCTTCCACAGCCCTGAAAAACACCACCAAAACTCTTTTCTATCTCAATGTGCCTTGGAATTACTCAAGTTTTTTGAGGCCACATAACATGACCTTCTTCCTCAACCAAAAAGAACACAGAGATACACTGAACACTGCCTCAAAATCCTCAAAATTCCATAAATAAGTTTTTATCCCTAGGGAGCAGAAGGGAGGAAAGAGTTTAAAATCAAAAATACTTCTGAAGTATAAAAAAACTGAAGCATCAGATGCTGTAACAAACATGTATGTGCCTCAAAAGATTTATTTCCTAAACTAAAAACATTTCTCAGTCCTCGGGGTGATGGGTATATACTCCTGATCTGTGCTGAACTGCTTCTGGTTTTGTTTCCAAAGCAGAGCCTCCAGGGAAAGACATTCTGTGGTCCTACTAAAAAAAAATTTTCTCAAAGGCACTGTTACAGTCAGTGGCAAATAAGCACTTCTCACTAAAGATAAGACAAAAATGTAACTGGCATGTAAAGATAACACTAGTACCATATTCTAAGTGGGACCAGAAAGGGGATTAATTTCCAGTTGGAATGAGCCATGTACATTTTTTATCCTAAGTCACTCACAGCACTCAATCTGCAGAATGAATAGTATTCAATCTCTTTCGCTGGCTCTTTTTTCCCCAACTGCCCTTTAAATATTGGCATCCCTTACAGTTCTAACCTCTGCTGCCTTCTCTTCTCATACTGTAGACTATCTCCTGATGATTTTACTTATTCCCAGAGATTCAGATCTGATGTATGCACCATTAACTGCCGTATTGACATCTCTAGGTATTATCTCTCTCCTAAGCATCGTACTCACATTCCCAATTACTTCTTGGCATCTTAAGCACTTCAGACTCAACATGCCCCAAAAGAATGCATTTAAGTACCCACCAAAGTCCACCCTTTCTCATTTGTTTCCTATGTCAGTAAACAGTAGAGTTTACCCAGTCATCCAAAATTGGGCTGGTTTTGGTCATCCTAAATCCTTCCCTTTCTCCTCCAACCCATATACGGGCAACTACCAATAATTAACATATACTGCTAAGTAAAATCATCAATTCTATCTCTGAAAAATTTTAAAACCAGCTCTGCCTCATCTTCACCTGTCATTGCCCTCATTATTTCCTATCTGATTATTGCTGCAACTTTCTAGTCAGTCTATTTTACCTCCAGTCTCACAACCTCAAATCCAGTCTCCAAACTATAGGCAATGTGTCATATCAACAATGCAAAATTGACTGTGTAACTCTGCTGCCTAAACCATTTCAGAAGATCCCTGATATTACTCCTGCTTCCAATCATGCTGTTACCTCCTTTTCTTCCTTTGCTTGACGAATTTCTTCAAGCCTCTGTGGAACTCTTACAGAAAGCTAGCCTACACTCTTTCAGAGTTAAGCACTTCTCCTTCTGTGCTCCCATAAGGTCTTAGATCTCTCTCAGTATGTATGCCTCTCTCACATGTGAACCCCAAAGGGCAGAATTTTTATTCAATGTATCTAACAAAGACTTATGGGAAAGAAGGGAGAGATGGAAGGAGGCAAGGAGGCAAGAAAGAAAACAGGTAGGCAAGAAGGTAGCAAGGCAAGATCTGGGCATGCTTCAACCAAAATAAATGGATAAAGAAAGAAATATAATAACTACGATTTCAAGAGTAAATACTAAACATATTTCTTAACCTACTAAAAAGAACAATGAAATTAAATTCTATAAACCATAAATACTCTGAAAATGTTTGATGCCTTAAAATGACCTTAATATCGCTCTGTTAACAGTGAGCGAGATACCATCAGAATCATTTGAGAAAAATCATATACTTCTTGTTTTGTAAATGATTATAATTACTACTTTAATTGCACTTACTCTGGGATACCTCACTGCGTATCTGTCATCCTATATTACAAACTGTCCCAAGGTAGGAACATCCTAAGCACCCTACAGATGGCAATAAACCTGCTGGTATCTTGAGAAATCAGCAGTGTCAATCTGAATTTGCCACATTTAATAGGCTCTCTGGATTCCCACCTTCTTGGACTAAGTCCTCTGCAGTGTTAACTCCATGCTCTATAAGCTTCTGGCAGTCATCTAGTGGCTTAATGGTCTCTTGTTCAATGGTGTCCACCTCTTGCAAAAGGGTCACCAATCGCTCATCCAGGAGCTTCCCAAGGGTTCCCTTTAAATCATTAAAATGTTGTTTGAGGACATCTCTTGTCTGTGATGCACTCTCTTTGATCTGAAAAGAAATAACATAAAAACTCAGAATCAGAATAGCTACAAAAGGATAATCTACAAGCTTCATCTATAATATTTTTGAAGTACTACCCAAGCATCATCATCTATCTGTTGATAAACCAAATGTGATTCATTTGCACAAACTTGCAGACTTGCATAGGATTAACCTTCAGATGAGGCAGAATGGGCTCAAACCATTCAGAATGGTTCCATCATTCACAAACTATGTCAATATGGTCAAATTAATTAAGCACTCAATGCTTCAAGGTCCTTATTCCTCAAATGAGTATAATAATGCTTACCTCATGGAACTGCTGTAAGGATTAAATTAAAAAAATCTATATTGCACTTAGTAAAACAACTGGCAAACCATTGTTCTCAATAAATAAATGTTAGAAAGTATTGCCTGCACAAAATTGTTCTTGGCAATAATACGTTTCAGTACAAAAGAATTTTAAATTAGGAGGGGATTAAAATTCACTTTGCTGAAAAGAAGCAAAGAAATGGTAGATTAGAAAGCCACAATGTACAAAGAAAAATCAACTCATGGATAACATGCCCTCATTATGCCAAAAGAAAACTAAGAATTTATTTAAAATCCAAAGAGGCTCATAGGAGACAGGAAATGTTCATGAAAAACACACTTCTGGGACAATGAGTTAATCTTTTTTTGAGTCATGGTCCTCTTTGCAAATCTCACTGAGAAGTTTATAGACCCTCTCCCCAGAAAAATAAATAATCCATACCCCAAAGAAATGTATTCAATTTCGGAGGTGACAAATTCCCTTAGATTCCAACCATGGCTTGCCTGTAGCAGTAATTCTGAAACTTGGTTTGCAGAAGAATCACATAAGGCTGCCTGTTATAATTCAGACTGCAGGGTTCCATCCCAGACCTGCTGAACTAGAAGCTTGGAGAAGAGACTTGAGGAGTGTGTGGACAGAGTTATTGCTTTTCACAAGTTATTGCTTTTCTGTAGCCCTTACTTAGAGAAACACTGTCCTAGGTCCACAGAGCCAGATTAAGAACTGCCACTCTAAGAGATATGACAGGTAAATCTTTACACCGTACACATATTTTGAAAACAGATCAGTTGTCTATACAGACACCAGATTTTTTTTAAAGAATACAGATAACGCACAATTCATTTTCTGTTAAGTAACAGGGAAATTCTACCTATAAGCCACTCAGTTGAATTAAAGCAAACACATATTTTACTTTGCACATGCTATCATATTAGTTTCATATGACATGTTATGTTTACTGCCCTACCTCCTTTTACTAACTTTTTCTTAGGAAAAGCATTTGAAGTCTAAGAAAAATCCACCAAGAAATAATAATATCAAAATATTAATAAACCACAATATTTCAACAGTTAATAAATTTGGAAACTTTCTATTTCATTCCTAATGCTAAATTTGAAAAGCAGAATACAAAATTGTTTTACAGAAATGTTCACAACCACATAAAAATAAAAGATGCCCATGTCTAGGAACAACAAAGAAATACAAAAAAGGACCAGTTTCATTGGCTGGGGTGGGCAGATCATGGAAACAATTTTCTTCTCCTTTTGACATTAATGTAAGTTACAATGAATGGTATGTGTGCAGTAAGTAAAAGAATTCCTTAAATCATGAAGAAGAAAGCCTAATTTGATTGTTAACTGACCTCTTTAAAGTCACTAGAGAACATCTATAAAATAAACCCAAGTCAAAGTTTTTTTCTTTTTTTAAAAAAGGCCATATTCTAAATGTACTTGATTTGGTTCATCACTTAACTGTGGGATCCTTGAGGATCAGGCCCTAACATACTAGCACCTAGAAAAATGAAGTTAATCACATGTGCTTTTAAAAGAGCCAGAGAGAGAATGTCTTATGATTTTGATATATTACCTGAATATTGTTAGAAATGCAGAAAATCTCAGGCCTTACCCAGAACTACTGACTCAGCACCTGCATTTTTAACAAAATCCCTAGGTGACTCAGATAGACCTTAAAGATACCAGAATAAATGAAGACAACATGTCGGAGCACTGTGATACAGTTCGCACCCTCACCACCAAGAGGAAATTCTGCAGCTGAGCACTATCACCAGTGAGGTCCTGTCTCACTTTTTAACGGATACGGCACACACAGGAAGTGCATTGGTTAGGTAAAGTCAATTTCCTCTTTAGAAAGAATTCAAAAGCTCCTTCAGCTTTTGCAGGGCCTGGCTATGTTTTATTTTTGTTTCAGAACCTTGGGGTAAAAAAAAAAAAAAAAAAAAAAAAAAAAAGGAAGTATTTAAACACAAAGGAGTGAGAGGGCCAGGGAGAATCCATTTCCAAATCCACCTCCTGTAAATATGATCCCTTTTGTTCGTAGAATCCCAACCACTGTTTCAAACTTGGTACTACCTTGGTATTATTTTTTTCTCCTGGAAACCATTCATAATTTAAAGCCTCAATCACCTTTAATACAATCATGTAACTAATCAAGTTCATTTCCTTGGCTTTATGAAAATTTTAAAAATGGGTACTTTACTACTGAGTAAATTTGTTCCTATTTGATGTGGTACCATGGTCCAATGTGTTCACCGTTACCTCATTAAACCTTCATAATAACTCTGACAGGTCAGTCTTTATTGTTTATGTTGAAGAAAGTGAAGCCTGAAGAAGTAAAATAACTTCCCCCAAGGCTTTCCAGTGCCAGAAATAGTTAGAGTCCAAGGACCATGGTCTTTTTACTGCACCGAGCTGTTTAGTACTTACAGATCCAATTTGAAAGAGTTCCCAGGTAAACCTATAAATTATGTATTGACTGAGTCACTTCCTGCAGTAACATGTATTTCTTGTCTTTGCAAGAAGAATCCTTTCATAGTCAACCAGTCAGCCCCAAATGCCACCTAGCCATTCTAGGGCAAAACAACTGTGATGGTTTGTAACAAAGCAGATTTAAGAATAGAAATGATCACAACTGAAAGCCTCAAAAAGGAAACTGTAATATACACTGTTCATATTGATTAATAATACTATGAACCAATTTTCCACCAAAACCTCTACTATAAAATCCATTAAAATTTATTTACGAAGTTTCCACTGCAGTTGAATCTAATCCCAAAGCAACTGTATCTTTAAAGTTTTAATATAGGGATGAGTTTACAAAATGCCAAAAAGCCATCAAGTTTATAAGTCAATACTAAACCATGCAAAAGCCTAGTAAATATACACTTCACAGCCCTCTAAGACAACAGTCACTTATACATTTTCCTCTAGAGTTTAGCTACTAATAATTCATAAAACCTATGCAGAATCTGATTTAAGACATCTCTGGTCTTAAGTGGCAATATATAGTGGCTATATCAAAGTAAAAAACAGAACAGAATGTGTAATTCAGGAAATTAAGTAACTGGAATCTCCTCTTTTTTCTAGAACATGCATTTTCATGATTTTATAAAAGAAAAGAATTATCTTTCAAGTTTAGTCTAAGAATTTATTTTCTCAATTGTTTTACTAATAGGAAACTATAACTATTTTAAAATTAGACACAGGCTTCAAAAATACTATTAGTTAATAAGAACATAATGATCAAAAATAAAAGACAAAGATAAAATAGTCAACTGAAACTGAAGAAGCTAATCAGAATGTTTCTTCTCAGTTCAAATGAAATGTATTGCCTTAGCTATTTGTCTTTGCACTGACACCAAGACATTAATCATTAAAAATAATAACAATGATAGCAATAACAATATAGTAACGGCTATCATCTACTGAACACCTGCTTTGTGCCAGATACTTACATCCATGGTCTCATTTAAATTCTACCACAACCCAATGAAGAAAGCATTTGTAGATGAGTAACATATAAGTCAAAGAGATGAACTTGCCCGCATTGGAGAACTAGTAAAGTGACAGAAAATTTGTATTGTCTGAGTCACGTACAGACTCCTGAGTGCTGCTACATTTCTTTCTTATTTCTCTTATGGTTAGGCTATTTTTTTAATGCTTACATGAAAATTTTCAAAAAGAAAATCTTTATTATATGATTTAATAGTCTGTTACATTAGTGGCCTCCAAAGACCCACAAACCATGTCTCCTAGTACTTATATCCTTGTATAGTTCTCTCCTCTCGAAAACAGGCTGGGACTGTGACTAGCAACGCAGTCATATGTGCATAGCTATAGAGTGAAACTGATGCTCTGCCGGTTCCCGGCCTCAGCCTTAAGAAGACCTCGCAACTTCTGTTTTTCACTTTTAGGGGTTCTGAGTCACCATATAAGAAGTATGTCTAGTCGTGCTACCACTAAAGCTCCAAACAGGTAAGTGAACATTCTATCCTGACCATTCCAGTCTCAGCTGCCATCTGGCTGCAATTACATGAGTGTTGCCAACAAAATCAGGAGAAATGGCCAACAGAGCCCTAGTCAATCCTCAGAATAGCAAGCAAATGAAATGATTGCTTTATGAGCCGATACGCTTTGGCACAGTTTATTATGTAGCAACAAATAACCAAATTGTATGATAAAACAAATGTTTAATTCTTGATTATCTGCATTAATGAATAGGGTACATATAATGAAGACCACGAACAACAGAAAAATAAAGTCTGCAAAATGACACCCCTAACATTCATAAAGGCACTCATTCAGTATTTACTGAGGTCTAGTATGTTCCAGGAACTGGGGTTATAAAGATGAATAAGGCATGGTCCTGACCTCAAAAAACTGTCCTTCTGGTAAAGGAGATAGTTGCATGCACATGTAACTATAATAAAATGTACTATTAAGTTATTATATAAGCAGGATAGCCACAAACTGCCGTCAGAGCTCAAAAAAAAGCATTCTGCTGGAAAGAGAGTAGGAGACATTTCAAGAATAAGGTGCCAATTGGAGAAGTAGGGAATGTTACCTTGAATAACAACAATATTCAGTGATATTATTATTACTGCTAATATTTATTAAGTACTTCGTATGTCCCAGACATTATGCTAAGCATTTTAAATACACTTCTTATTTTAATTCCCACATTGGCCAAGTAGGTACAATCCTTATCTTCACTGAACAAAAAGCAAGTAAGTGAAGATCAGGAAAGTTAAGTTTCTCAAGGCCTCATGGCTAAGGGTTAAGTACTAACAAAGTAAAATAACTGCAAATATAAGTGATTCATTGATACCTCTTAATAATAAAAACCCATCCTACATCTGTTTGGCCTTTTAGATCACAAATTAGCCTTATTATTTACCAAGCTTATAGTAATAAGAATAAGTTTCTATCAAAATTATACACACATAATAATTTACATTGGAAAAAAATTAGAGAAAAACTAGGTACTTCTGTGACACTTGCACTTTTTAATTAATATCACTGATTTTAACATTATTGATTCAGAATGCTTGTTTTAATTCTCATCTGTATTATTCTACAGTTCAAGTCAGTTTTGGATTCAACAAGTAGCTTTCAGGGTGTCATGTTTAAGGACAATTTGTGAAAAGACTTATTCGAGAAAAGATGACTGAAAAACCAATATAAATATACAGGGTCTTTTCTACACAAATATATGTGCAGCATTTTTTCTTGGTTGTTAATTATTTAATACTGCTTCTAGAGCTTTGCTTCTAGTGTTTTGATGTACTTGAATCAATACATTTCAGCCTACTACCAACAAATGCTCCATAGGTACCTATGTAATAGACTCTATTCACCTCTATGTTAAAAATTAGATTGCACATGGGAAATTTTTATAATAAATGATGTAATGCTAACCAAAAGATATGAATATGAAGTTGCATATACAATGGTCTCTCAATTTTGCAAAATAATATGTCTAGAAGGAATGTTAAAATGTTAAATGTTAAAAGTGGTTGTCTGTAAGTAGCAGGATCATGAATTATTTTTAAATTATTTCATCCATTCTTGGTTTTCCCCAACTCTAGATTTAACCTTTTTTTAGAACACTATAATAGGGACATTGTTACTAGCGCAGTAACAAATTATTTCAGATTTTGGACTGTTTTGAAAATGGGTAACAGAAGGGGAAGTGGGAGATAAAAGAAGCAATAATAGCTTTCTTTTCTTTGCTGAGCTACTAAGACTTCCTGCCTTGTTTTTCTGAAATAAGTTTTTTTTCCCCTCACTGAGTTCTATATCTGTCTCGGTCTTTAACTAGCATGCTATGTGTTTTCAACTCCTGTGGGAATAATCTATTGAGAATCTGTTGTACGTTAGGAATATCAACATTACTAGTTAAATCTTCAAAAAATTATCTGAAATCAACTATTAAAAATTAAAAAGAAACTACTATGAAAGACAAATGGTCACATTACAGACATTAAGACATGCTAGGACAGCACTGGCTTGAGACTGTTAATTATTCACTTGAATATTACTGTATAATTATCCAACAAATCTATGATATTGCAAACAATGTTTTAATCTTGAAGATAAACCACAACAATTTATAACACATCTGTGGTTGATTAAACTACAGAAATCAGTAGAGAGCTAATGAAGTGGTAATGATATACTCTAACGCAGTGTGCCTCAAGTTTTAATGTGTATACATATTGTACCTGGCAATCTTGTTAAAGTATAGATTATGGTTCAGTAGGTCTGGGTGGGGCCTGATTCTTGCATTCTTCACAAGCCCTCAGATCATAATGGCACTGCTGTGGTCATGGACCACCCTTGTAGCAGCAAGGATCAAAGGGACACCACTGGCCAGAACTGGGCAGGGTCTTCACAAAATACTATCTTACTTAGGTCCCAGGAAAGAGCAGAGACTGCTTTTGTCAATGCCCTAAGAGACTCTGAATCACACTAACTAAAAAGCATACAAAAGCCAACACATTCATTCTGCAGAGTGAAATATAACTATACACAGACTAGAATACTGGTATTTCTCACTGTAGGCACCTCTAGTACCTCAAATTAATCCCTCTCTTAAAGTACACAGATGAAGTTTCTAGATCTGCAAAGCTCAAGGACTAGGTCCCAGACAGTGGCAATGTCATCAAGGTAGTGCCACTCTGTGAGACATATCTGACTGGACAGCTGATATCACCATGTGACATCTTGATCAGCTATTGCTAATTACAACAGGCAGGAATGCCAACCCTATAGAATTAAACAAGTGACAAAAAACACAATGGAAGTAAAATCTAAAAATGAATACACAAGAATTTAGGTTTTTCCCATTTGTTTTGTTTTTAGGAGTAAGAGTCTAATGATCAGCCATCAAAGGATAGAGTAAATCCATGAAGGCGATAGTCTATTTCTCTGACGGCAGTATTACTAGGACCTAGAAGAATCCCTGACCCACAGTAGACACCCAATAAATATTCATTGAGTGAATGAACAAATGAGTATTTAAGGAGAGTGGGAGTTAATTTCTTTGGTATTTACATCTTAGTACCAAGGATTCCAGCAAGCTATAGAGAACTATTCTTAATGATTTCAACATCGGTTAAGCCAGACTAGCTGTAAACATCTAATTTCCTGAAGACAAGGAACATCTCTCTAGCTTTTAACTTATTTAAACAGTAAGAGTTACAGACTACCCTTTACATTCCTACACAGAACTTCCTTTTCTCTGAAGAAGAGGGTAGGGCATAAACTTAACCACAAGAGGAGAAACTGCTACATGCTGGCAGTTGTTTTTAACAGAATAACTTAAAAAATTTTTACTCTTCCTTCTAGACTTTCATAGACACGATTTCTTAACATGAGACAAAGTTTGAGAGATTTTTAAAGAGAAAGAAACAAAAGCAAAGATAAAATGTATGCCAAGAGTTCTTGAAAAGGTTAAACAAAGTTACCATGTCATTCAGCATTCCTAAGCATATACGTATTAAAAGAACTGAAAACATGTTCTCATTAAAAGTTGTACATGAATGTTCTTAGCAACATTATTCATAATAGCCAAAAAGTTAAAATAATCCAATTGTCTATCAATTGATGAATGGATAAATAAAATGTGGTACAGCCATAAAATGATTATCATTTAGCCATAAAAGTACTGACACATATTGCCACATGGATGAATCTTGAAAACAGTATGTTAAATCAAAGAGGCCAACCACAAAGGGCCACATAGTGTATGATTCCACTTATATGAAACATCCAGAATAAGCAAATCCAAATAGAGACTGAAAGAAGTTTAGCAATTCCCAGGGGCTGGGGGAGTGACAGCTAATGGGTATAGCATTTCTTTTTGGGGTGATAAAAATGTTCTGGAATTAGACAATGGTGATGGTTGCACAACTTTGTGAACGAATAAAAACTGCTGAATTGTGTACTTTAAGGCACAAATTTTATGGTATGTGAATTATCTCAATTAAAACATATGTCCCCTTCCAAATAAAATCAGTGAATAAAAAATATAAACAAAGGGGAACATCCCTTCCTCTCTGTTCTTCTCATCCTAACCCCATGCAAAATCTTTGACTAAAAAGCCATATATTTTATGCAGTTTTTCTGAAAATGACTAGAACCCTAAAAATATCCTAACCACCAAACAAAACAGCTGCTTATTTTGATAACATATTTGTAACACAGACCTTCCTTAAAATGCAAGTTGACAGAGGACTTATTCCACAAACCCAAACATGTACAATCCACTAGAATTAGCTTTAAGGAGAGATGCCATTGTAACCAGCCCTGGCACAAAACACAATCCAGTTCACCAAAGAGAACTACACTATTACCCAGTCTAGTCAGAAGGGAATGTGATCAGAAACCAAACTGTGATGGATGTTCTCTTAATGTTTTCTGTCTCAAGCCTGAGAGACTGGGCCTCGAAAACAAAACACAACAAAAACCTATATTAAACTACTACTAAATTATAGGAAAGTATGTCCTGTATTTAAATTCTTGGAAATAAAATTTAAAAGATAGCTTTGGAAATTGAATACTAAATCATTCAGGATGGGATCATACAAATATTTTTAATGCATTCAATATCACACTGGAAATTAATAAGTACTATTCTCAGGTCCTAAGCTCATTCGTTTAATGTCAACTCTACTGTTTCTTAATTGCTGATGTAGTTAAACAATAGTCCTGCTCACATATAAGATATCTTAATTGGCTGAAACATTAGTCATATAATAATAGATACTTTAATCTCTTTTTAAACAATGTCCTGGATTTAGAACCTCTATTTCAAAATAGCAAAAATAATAATGCAGATTTTTTAAAAGGAACTCAAGATGAATACAAGGTTTTGTTCTTAAACTATGAATGACACCAGCTATACAAGGATTATAAAATACATAAAACCTAAAGCATGTTGAGTATCCTTAATGATTAGACCATCCAAAGGCACTGTTATCACAGCACTTTTCTATGAGTTGTACATTTTCAGATTCAATGCAGGATGGGAGGTACTAGGATGACAACATAGATTAATATCAAATGTGATGTAGAAAAAATCCCACTCACTCAAATGACTCCACTCAGAATTCCACTCACTCAAAAAGCATTAATCACATGTTAACAGTAGTTTGAGAATTATCTGTCACACTCTGGCAGTGGGTTATTTCTATTTTTCTGTCTATGTTCCAGGGTGTAGAGAAACCATGTGGCTTTCTTATATCTTTGAAAACCATGTCCCCAGGGAACAGATAACTGCTGTCCCTTGAAAGTATATTTAGCGTCTCCTTTCAGTACGCTTTAAATCTGTTTTTCCATTTCCCTACACCTTTATATTCCATCCCTCAAATATTTCATTTTCCTTCTTTTGCTCTTCCAACACAGCTTTACCTTAAATTCTAAACCACCTAGAATGGGGTTACGCTAAATGTTTTTTTTTTTAATGCATTCAAGATCATATGAGATATTAAGTACTATTTTCAGGCACTAAATCTCATTCATTTAGTGTTAACTCTACTGCTTCTCAATCTCTTACTCTCTCCCTAATCTTTCCCTTCCAATACTCATTTTGCCTCCACCTTTAGCCCTCCCAAAGTCACCACTCCACGTTTTCCTCAGGCTCTTTAAAACCAGTCTCCATCCCCACAGCAGGTTTTCCCAAGAATCTCCATCTCCCTCAACTCGTCACTCATTACCCTCCGTGACATCCAGGGGTTTTGCTCTGATCCTTCATTCTCCCCAACCTCGGATCCCACGCCTACCCCCAGCACCGCCCTACAAAATTTAGGGAACGCCCCCTCACACTCTCCCTGGATCCCTCGAACGTGTCTCTTCCCCTTAAAATCACCGCCCCCCGCACTACCCTCCCCACTCCCAGAGCCTGCCAGGTCTCCTTGCACCTTCTGAGCCTCTTCTCTTCTCCCTTCAGAGCTTTCAGACATCCTAACCTCTTGGAGTCCTCATGGCCCTCGCCCAACCGCGGGGCATCGCGCGCGCTCCCCCCCGCCCATAGAGCTCCTCCGGGCGCGGCCCTCCGACCTGCCTCCGCGCCTCCCGCAGCCCCTGCAGTCTCTGGCCCAGCTCCCGCCGGTAGCTCTGCGCTGCCTCCACGTTCTCCCGGGCCTCCTGCAGCAGCAGCTCGGGCTCCAGCTCCATCGCCCCCTCGCCCGGCCGCGCAGCCAGCAGCTGCAAGCGCAGTTCCCAACTGCCCGAGGCGCCGCGGAGCGGCCCCGCGAGGCCAAGAGCAAGCGGAAGCACCGCCCCTCCCCGCCCCACGTTGGCCTTGATTGACAGCCAAGCGCCGCGCTTCGCGCCACGGGCGTCTGGGTCCCAGTGCCGCCCACTCCGCAGGCTCACTGGGTCTTCTCCCTACTCCATGCGCACCTCCTGGCTCCAAGCGCTTCTCAGGTCAACGCGTAGAGGACAGGAAAAATGCATAACTACACCTTACGAAGTGTTTCCCCACATCTTATCTCATTCTGGCCTCCTGTATCTCCGTTTCTCAGAGGAAGAAACCGTGGGGATTTCAACCCAGATGGCTCTTAAATCGTCATTGTCCTACCTCCCTAGTAAAAGAACATCCCAGCAGTGGCAGATATTTTAAGATGTTACTATGAACCGGGCACCAGCGTTGACCAGCGGTAGGTATAGCAATCATTACAGAAGTCTAGAAAAAGTTAGCAAACTTTTTCTATGAGGGCCAAGGAGTAAAAATTAGGAGCTTGAAGGTCTATAAGGTCTTTGTTGCAACATAGTAAACGGGCAGGACGCTGTGCAAATAAAACTTTATGGACACTGAAATTCGAATTTCACCTCATTTTCATGTCACAAAATATTCCTTGCAATTTTTTTCAACTATTTTTTAAAAAGTGTAAAACATTCTTTGTTCAGAGGCCATAAAAATCAGGAGGTGTGTCAGATTTGGCCCTGGGCCATAGTTTGCTGACCTCTGGCCAAGGATGTTAGAACTGAAAGTTGCCTCAGCCAGGAAACAGAATGTGATTTGCTCAGTGTTACACAATGAATCTGTGCTAGGGGCTAGATCCCAGTTTTCCTGGGCCAGACTGCAGCTCTTTCTACCACATTGTTTTGTGCTAAGTAAATGACACTTGGAACTAGAGAAATTTTGAAAAGGGAAGCCCTTCTGGAGAAAATGGAAAATTAGCTTTATCCTGAAGATAAGGTAGCCACACACAGTAAATACTGTATTAGCCAATGAATCCCCTTTATTGTTTAAGGCAGCCTGAATTGAGTTTTCTGTAACTTGCAACTGAAGGTATTCTAAAGGATACAAGATAAACGAAGGCAGGCAGGAAAACTAGGGAGACTCAGGTGTAATTGACTTATGTAAAAGTCATAAATATATACTAAAGATATTTAGGAACATTCTGAATAAATTAAAAGGCCACTGAAGTAGAATCAGGAAAGACTGACAAAAGTAAAATATATTAATATTTATTTACTCTCAGCCTTGGCCTTTATACTCCTAACCTACCAATGAAGAGGGAGATTTGCTTTTACTTCCTCACCTGCAGGTTGTCTTCCACCTGGTTCCCAAGATTCAGTAATATAGAATCAAGAGAAATGACTGAAGAGTCAGGTGGGAAAGGGGAAGCTGAGGCTGAGTATCAAGAGTTTTGCATTGGGTTAGAGATTGAGGGAGAAACTCCAGAGTACTAATGGGGAATAAGGAAATAGGAGTGGAAAAGAGGATATTAAAAAGACTTATGAATTAGAGACTGTCAGTAGATATCACAATACAATACAGTATAATATGTGATTCTGGGCTGGATCCATTTGCTACTAAAAGAATCATTGCAACAATTGAATAAACTTGAAGGTTCTGAGGATTCAATGGTAATAAAGTATCAATGTTAAATCCTATTTTTGATGGTTACATTGTGAGTTCATAGAACGTACTTGTAGGATGTTAGCAATTTACTCTCAAAAGGTTTATTCAGGAAAAAAGTTTTTGCACTGTATTTGCAACTTTTCCGTTAAGTTTGAGATTTCTATAAATTTGAGTTTTCAAAATTAAAAAAATATATAGCATTAATAAAAATATTTAAGAGACATGTCAAGATTAGAATCATCTCTTAATTATTGTTGATTGCAGGAATATTTCTTTGTATGAGTTGCTATTTAAAAACTAAGTCCTAAGACTTACTTGTAGCCAGTTGATTCTAAAAAATGTGTTAGTAGTATTAAGTATGCAAAAAGAATAGTCAGTAAAAAATTGTCAGTATGTGCTATAAGTACAGTTGGCAGCTTTTTGAGAAAAAATTGGAGAGGAAAGAGGATGTCTTTGCTGATTAGATGAACAAATATTCTGAATCCATGTTTACCAAACAATTATCTGCTTACAACTTGATATTCCAGATGTTGCAATTTTCTGACAATTACATTCTTATTGTAAATAAATAAATTAGCAAGTTCCTTTGTTTCTTATCTTATTAGCATAAGAAATCTGTGCCCCTGAGAATACACTTGAGAAGTTAATTCTGGATACACTTGAAAAGTCAATTCTAGACCAATGTGATGCCACAAAGATTAAAAAATAAAACGAAAAAAAAAAAATCTAACTTTGTAAAGCCCTGTCTGATGGCCTGCTGGTTTCTATCATTGCCACCTCCAAATCAGTCTTCCTGTGTTCAATCTTCCTCTGTGTTATCAGAGTATTTACTCTTTAGGAACTTGTGCTATAAAGTTAAAAACAATGTTTCCAAAAATTTCAAGCCTGAGTGGTTTCATAAGATTTCTTTCAGTTTTTTCTGTATTATTACTTTTTCCTATAGTATGGATATATTAGATACATGTTCCTTGTCTCCTACCAGTTAGATGATGAAGGAAGTAAAGCTGAATGAGACTAAGATTAGTGTCTTAGGTTTATGGAAGTTTTCTTTTTAATTTTTAAAAAATTTCTTGTAGTAAAGCCCTCTGGGGGGGATCGATTCTGTTCAATTAGCTTTAGAGAACACACAGAATGTACTATGTTCAAGAACATTTAATAAATCTTTTTTTTTTTTTTTTACTGACTCAATCTGTGCCTAAACTTTCCTATTCCCCTGAACCTATCTTTTCTCCTTTCTCACTGTCAAACCTCTGTAAAGGCCAACGCCCTAATTTAAGCTTCATCATATTATACCTGGACTAATGCCAAATGGTTTTTCCTTATTTACCCCCTCTACTTATCCTACATATATTCACTTTGCTGAACAAATATTTGAGAATGTACTGTATGCCAACCCCTACTTTATCTTAAGACAGATCCAAGTCCCGCCTCTATCATTTATCTTCCTAAAACATGTTTTGCAAATGTCACTGTACTTGCAAAACCTTTAATGTATACTTATTAAAGTCAAAGCTTCTTAACCTGAACCAAAACTTCATCTCCAAATATGTTATTCAGTCTTACCTGTTGAGTCAAAGTAGTCTGTTTCTTCTTTCTTAAACAGTGCACTTATATTCTTATCTCCAAGCGCTTACACCCTTCCCACTTAGTTTTATCACACCTAAGGTACCTTTCCTCACGGCTTTTTGTTTAGTTAATAATACCTTGATTCATTCAATAGATATTTGTTTAGTATAGGAGTCCCCTCTTATCTGTGGGAATATGTCCCAAGACTGCCCGTAGATGCCTGAAAACATGGGTAGGACTGAACCCTATACATATGCTATGTTTTTTTCCTATTTGTAAATACCTTTTCACTTCTCTTTTGTATGTCCAAATTGCCAGCATCACTACTCTTATGTTTTGGGGCCATTATTAAGTAAAATAAATGTTACTTGAACACAAGTACTGAGATAGGCAGTCTGATAACTTAGATGGCTACTAAGTGACTAATAGGTAGGTAGAGTATAGAATGTGGATACACTGAACAAAGGGATGATTCACATCCCAGGAGAGCAGGAATGTGCAAGATTTCTTCATCCTACTCAGAATGGTGTGCAATTTAAAATGTGTGAATTATTTATTTCTGGAATTTTCCATTTATTATTTTTAGACGGGTTATTGAGGGTAACTGAAACCCCAGAATGTGAAACCATGGATAGTGTCGGGGTGGGGGTATACTATTATAAACTCTAAGAAGATAGGAATTTTTGTTGGTTTTGTTTACAGTTGCTTTGTTCATAGTTAACACATAGTATTTATATAATAGATGGATAGATGGATAGCACAGCACATGACAGTGAGATATGGGACTGAAAAAAGGAGACATCAGTTAAAGTTAGATATTCCACATCCATTGCCCTATCCCATGCATTTAGGTGACCCCTCCCCATTGCTTCCACTGAATGCATGAGCTATAAACACCCCTGTCCCCAAAGAGATTGCAGGAGAAACTGGTCCCAGAGACCTGTTAACATTGAGAAGTTCTCCATGAAAATGCTGGTTCATTTCCTGATCATACTATAGTACAGCTCACTAATGAGTATACCACCATGCTAAAAAAGTTCAATCAGCTTTAACAATTTTTTAAAAACAGTTTTATTGAGTATAACAGATTTGCAATAAAATATATATACTTAAAGTACACAATTTGATGAACTTTTTCATGAGTAGATACTTGTGGAACTATTACCATAATCCAGATAAGGAATATTTCCACCACTCCCCAAAGTTTCCATGTAATCCAGTTCTTTGTAGTTCATCCCTCTTTCAATCCCTGAACCCAGGGAACAACTGATCTGCTTTCTGTCATTGGGAATTAATTTTCATTTTCTTGAATTTTACATAAATAGAATCATACATATGTACTCTTTTTTCATCTGGCTTCTTCTACTCAACATAAGGATTTTGTCATTCATCCATGTTGTTTCATGTATTAATAGTTCTTTTCTTTTTATTGCTGAGTAGTAGTCCATGGTATGAATGTAACACAATGTGTTTATTCATTTACTTGTTGATGGGTTGTTCCTAGTTTGTTTTTTTTTTTCTATTATAAACAAAGCTGAGTAGATACCTGTGGAACCATTACTATAATCGAGATAAGGAACATTTTCACCACTCCCCAAAGTGTACAAATCTTTATAACATAACTATGTTGGGAAGGTAGGAGGAGAGGAAGTGTTGAGGGAGGTGTTATAAGAGAATTGAATCCTTAACCGCCATAACAGGGCATTTATTAATACTGTTTTAAATTGTTAATTCAAGAAATAGCTGTATTAGCATGTTATAGTAGTATTTAAAAATAGGGAGGTATTTATAGTGCTAGAAGAGTTTCAGAAGTAGCTGCCTCTGAGATATAGAATTAGGGTATGAAATAGAAGTCAGCTGCTTTTTTCATAAGTTTTGTAATGTTCTGATATTTTTTGACCAAATACAGGCACTACTTTGATAATAAAAAAGTAATTTTTAAAGTAGGGGTTAATCAGATTGGGATGATAATCAAAAATGACATGGGCTCACTGTAAAATGCTAAATCAGTATATAAATGTGAGAGCTCTTTTAATTTAAAATTGATAAATGCTATGAGCTCCTAAATAAGGGTTCTATAAAATATTAACTACATGTCTAAAAATAAACTCAGTGCAAATGCTTAATAATCCAATGCAGTTTAGGTGCTTGGTGATTTAGAAAAATAAAAAGGTGCCAGAGACCCTATAACCCAGCAATTCCACTTCTAGGTACGTATCCTAGAGAAACATTATATGTGTTCAAAAAGACATGGACAAGACTGTTCATTGAATCATTGACTAAGAGAAAATTAGAGACAAACTAAGTGTCTGCCACTAAGGAAATGGATACATAAAATGTGCATTATTGGATCGAATGCTCAGAAATGAAAGGAAATGAATCAGATCTCCATGTATTATGAATAGCTCTCGAAAACGATGAATGGGGAAATAAAACAAATTGCTGAGTAACATTTATAGTGTTGCCTTTTATAGAAACAAAAACAAAAATAAAGATTTTTCTGTACATACATATATGTATGTAAAAGTATAAAAAGGGCTGCCATGCTATCCACCAAACAGGTAATATTGGCTATCACTAGGGTGAAGGGGATGGAGACCAAGTTGTGGGTGGAAGTCAAAGAGACTTTCCTTTTTCTCTGTAATTTTCTCACTTCTTTCTCCTCCTTACATCCTTTTCCTCCTCTCCTACCCCTTCCTGTTCCTCCTCATCTTCCTCGATTTTCTCCTTGGGCAGTGTTCTTACACTACATGAATTATCAAAATACCAAACCAAAACAACAAAACAGTATATACTTAGTGCAGTCTCTCTCTTCCTGAAAAATCTTATCCAGGGCTAATACTTTTCAAAGAAAAAGTAATTACCACTGATTTCATTGAAGAAATTTGTGCCCTTTATTCTGTCAAGACAATAACAAATACCATCAAGATGAACTCAATTACATCAATTATTAATATCATTTTGCATAGCCCGACCTTACCAGGTGCCTTCTCATTATGATTTGACATGTCCTTTTACCTGTCTTTTTTCAGCACTTACATACTATTCAGTTAAAACTGCAATCAAAATACTGTATACTTATGTAACTGCAATTGTAATGTAAAAAAAAGTAAAGCTAAACAAATCCATGAAAACAATGCAAATGATGTATGAGATTATCATCACTACAAACCAGCAAACTACTGGCACCCTGCAACGACTCTGAACACAGTGCAAACCAGCTGAGGCGATCAAACCAGCTGAGGCGATGACCTTGGTCTCCAAGCTGCTCGCGAGGACGAAATCCATGGGAAGATATGCCTCCTTAGTTCAATTAATGGTAAAAAATCAAAACGCCGGACCCCGAATAGGCGCATCTTGAGACAGAACGCTTGCCAAAATGACATTTTATTCAGAGTGGAAGGAGTGTAATCAATTGTTATTTCGTTTTCTGTATTTTTCAAATTTCCACTTCTAAATAGGGGTCAGCCTGGGGCGTAAAAAGCTTAGGGTTTTAATTCTGTCACTAACAGACGTTAGTCAAATCATGTCCTCACCTGTGACACTGGGCTCGAGAAGCTCGAACCCTCCAAGTCCCCGCTGGTTTTAAATTCTGCGGTGCGACAATTCCGCCTCCAACAGGTTCGCCAGAGATGTAGTTTGGCCCTCTCGCTTCGCCGTCCGCGCAGCCTCCAGAAACAATCCTAAGTTCCGCCCCCTGCGCTCCAGACGGCGCGAAAACCCAATTGACAAGAACTCCCTCCGAAGCCCGCGGGTCGGATCTGCGTTCGGCCTGCTTTCTCTGCCTGGGCCCCACTCCCGAACTCTCAGCCTGAAGTGCCTGCCTTGGGGACAACCCGCGCTCACCGGCCGCGCCCTAGGGTTCCCTCTGCCCGCGCTTTCTCACTGCGTCTTCCCGCGTTCGACTCGCTTGACCTGGGCCCAGCCTCCACGGACCGCTCTGGGCGGGTGGGCGCCGGGAGTCCGAGACAAACTCGGCGGCCCAGCTCCTCGTTCCCGCGGGAGCCGGCCGCCTTCATGGCTTCCAGGCATGCGGGGCCGGGCTGTACAAGGTCCTAGGAGCCGGGATTCCGGGCAGCAGGGAGATGGTGGGGGTCCTCGCTATGGCGGCGGCAGCTGCTCCCCCTCCGGTGAAGGACTACGAGATTGAGGTGAGCTTGAGTTATCTTCCTCCGTCTGTCAGGGATAGGTGAAAGGTGACCCCGACTTTGAATCCATGAGGGGAAAGGAGGGACATGGTGAGCCCTCAGTTGTGACATTGTGTAGAACAGTTGCTGGAGTGTGTCGTTTCTTAAAGTCATGATAGATCCTGACAAACATTGAGATTGTGAGATCTTTGCAGGGCCGGGTTAAGTTAGGACTTAAGATAACCAGTTCTCAGATCCTGAAATACTGGTGGAA
Organism: Pteropus medius; assembly: GCF_902729225.1. Lineage (NCBI taxonomy): Eukaryota > Metazoa > Chordata > Mammalia > Chiroptera > Pteropodidae > Pteropus > Pteropus medius. The sequence goes on along the minus strand of NW_024349799.1, from coordinate 11,266,919 downwards.
CTTGATATTTTGGACTGGAGAAATGTGGAGAATCCCGGGGTAAGTTTCTGTTCGTGATATAGGTTCATAGAACTTTAGCGTTGAAAAGGATCTTTAAGTTCAACTAGTCCATCCCTCTATCTATCTGTTCTAGGAATGCCACTTAGAATGTCACTACAGGAATCAAACAAGGGACTTTATAAAAATCGCTTACTTTGGCTGTCTAGAGCTTAATATACTGCAGATAGGAATCCGGGCATACTGTTATTCTCATGTGTTCATCAATGAATTGCACTAAGTTTCAGTGAAATACACTAAGCTGTCGTTGTAAAGAGGTTGTAATGCCTTGAAATAGACAAGTAGAGTCTTATAGTAGACAGTTGCTATATTTTTATACATTTTCATCTCAAGCTAGCATTCTAACTGAAGTATGCATACTGGTGTCCTTTAAAGGTGAGCTAAGGTGTCTTTTTGCCTGTTTAACTGGGCTCTTCCTTATTTTTTAGAATCAAATTTTGTCTATTTGCTGATAGGTGTTATGCTGATACTTGTTTGTTAAATCTAGGCAGTTGCTCAGCTTGTCTCAGGTGTGAAGAAGGACTTTTGGTACCTGAATTACACAGTTCTTAATTTTTGTGTGGTCAGTTTTATCAATCTTTTCATTAAGTTTCTGCTTTTGGTTCCCCGCTTAGAGAGCCTATTTCACAGTGATATTTACTGTTTAGTATTTTAAGGGTAAGGGGCTTATCCACATTATTTTACTTAATATTAATCCTGTGATACATTATCTGTATTCTACAGATGAGAGAAGGTTAGAAAGTAATTAAAGGTAACTTAAGTTAGAAAAAGTAAATTTATTTAAGGTCCCACACTAGTAGATGTCAGAGCCAGCACTTGGACTTAGAACTGCCTTCAGACTATGGTATTATGTCTCTGATACCATCTCAGGGTAATAATAATATTAATACTAACAACTCTTTATCATTTCCTTCTAATACATTTACCATTTAATTTTAACACAAAATTTTAATCTGTCTATAATTTATTTTGCTTCATATTTATCTAAATGATTAGAAATCTGTACCAATATCATTTAGTAACTACTTCTTTGTCCACTAACTTGAATGCCACTGTTATATATACCTATGTCTTTTTCTGGTTTCTAATTCATTTAATTAAGTTGCTTGACTTAATGTACTATGCTTTTAATCATGGTAGCTGTACAATATGTTTTCATTTTCTAGAAGTATAATGCCCCCATTCATTTCTTATCTCTTAAAAAATGTCCTTGTTATTCTGGCAAACTTATTCTAACAAATGAACTGAGGGAAGTTAAAATTAAAGAAAAGACTGATGGAGCTTTTTGTAACCAATAAGCATTTTATTTTCTGTTATGTAAGTTGCTAATTTATGACCAACAGAAATAAAAGCTTTAAAAAAATCTGTTATTTATTTATTAATTAATTTATTTAATGGTGACATTGGTTAATGAAATCCAATAAGTTTCATCTGTCCACTTTAACAGTAAGGCGCGCGTGCGAACACACACACACTGAGTGTTCATCTCCCATAGTTAGATTTCTTTCTGTCACCACATATTTGACCCCCTTTACCCTGTCTACCTCTCCCCTCCCCACTACCCTCTGGTAGAAATATAAATTTTTAACATTATAGTCACCTTGAGGGTAATAATGTAGGAGGCAGGCAGTAACTGTTTAAATAACAAAGTAAAACACTGGGAAATTTTGTTTTATTTGTGGTAAGTGTCCTTCACCATAACTTTTACTTGATTAGTAAATTTTGGGATCCTAGGTTTGTTCACTATGTACCTAATTCTCAGAAGTAGAAAATTTGTTTGTTTTTAACTAAAAAATAAAAAGGGAATGGAATTAACATTCATAGAGTCCTTACTATGCATCAGACCTTATATATTTTTATGTAATGTGTTCATTATAAATTCTGTGAGGTGAGTGGTACTACTCAAAGGTTATAGGGTAAACAGAGGCCAAAAGAAATTATACATAAGTAGAGTGGCCTTAAAATTTTTTATCGAAGTGTAATATGTAAATATATATGGTATAAAGTGTGCAAATTATAAGTGTATAACTTGATGTGTTGAGATTTGAATGTAGGCTTAACTTTAAAGCTCTCTTTCTTTCTGATATATCATGTTATCACCTAAAGGAGCCTTCCTTTTTTATCCATTTATGTAAAATATTAGATCCAGGTTTAAAATGTATGTTTTGTATTATTTTGCTTGAAATAAGTGCCTTTTTTAAATTTTAAATCAATAGGTGTGCAAAAAGCGAAGGAAAGATGATGACAGATCTTGCGAAACAATTACAAAGTATTTATCACCAATAGGGAAGACTGGAGACAGAGTTTTCTCTCCACCAAAATCCAATAATATTCTGGATTATTTTAGAAAGACTTCACCCATAAATGAGAAGACTCAATCAGCACAAGAGTACAAGATAAAATCATCTGCACCATTGCCTGCTGACAGCAGCAAAGACTCTAAAATACCTTTGGAAATGTTCTCAAATATAGAGTTTAAGAAGAGAGGAAAGAGAGTTAATTTGTCTCATCAATTAAATAACATTAAAACTGAAAATGAATGTCCAATTCAAATTAATAGTAATGATAGCAAAGAAGACTCTAGTTTAAATAATGATTTCGTGGAAAGTAGCACTTCTGTTTCACTGTACAAGAAACACGTAGAAGTACTTGCAGAAAGTACTCAAGATATCAAAAACCAATCAAGCACTATGACCACCAAAAAAAGTTCCAAGAAAGTAAATCCTAAACAAAGGACCACAAAAAATGATTGTAAAAAATTGAGAAAAAGGAAGTGCCGAGATATAATAGATCTATCTGAAAGTTCACCCTTGGCAGAGGAACTAATTCTCCTTAAAAAAGATGTTAAAGATACTAAGCAGATAATGCCTTCCCCGATTAATGAAATTGAGAATACTGCAAATGATGCAAACTCTAGCGATAATATGACAAAAATAGCCCAGTTAAATGATAGTACAATAACTGTCTCATATGAGGAATTTTTAAAAAGTCACAAGGAAAATAAACTGGAACAGATATCAAACTCTAAAATGTCCATTTGCATTCCTTCTGAAACTGTTGAAGATAGAGTCAAAGGTGGTTGTATAAGTGCTATAGAAACCTGTGAAATTTCCCAACAAGTCCTCTCTAGGACAGTTACTGTTCTTGCACAAGTTCACTCTGTTCCCCCCAAAAAGACAGGAAAAATAGCCTCAATTTTCTTGAAACAAAAGCAGTTGGAACTGGAAAATAGTCTATCTGACCCTGAGAATGAACAGACAATTCAGAAAAGAAAATCTAATGTTGTTATACAGGAGGAAGAATTAGAATTGGCCGTTTTGGAAGCTGGAACTTCTGAAAGTGTGAAACCAAAATGCACTCTAGAAGAAAGACAGCAGTTTATGAAAGCATTTAGACAGCCAGCAACAGATGCACTTAAAAATGGAGTCAAAAAGCCTTTTGATAAGCAGAAAGAGCTCAGTGAAAAAGCTTTAAACGAGGAAGGAAGAGACAATAATTCTAAAAAAATAATAGAAAATTCCAATATCCAAATGATTTCAAATAATGGCAGTTCACAGCCACACACCGATAAAGGAAGTTTTCCTAAGGAGAAAAGTAAAAAACTGAAGAAAAAAGATAAGGAAATATTGGATACTGGTGCTGCTCCAGGCGAAAATAGAGAGGGAAATACTCAAAAGAAAAAAACTTTTTCCTTTACAGATAAACAAAATAAAAATAGGTTTAGAATGAGTTTAAGACAAAAAACCTCAGAAGTTTATCAAAACAGACTATTATTTAACAGTAAAAGTCTTATTTGTGAAGATACAGCAAATGATGACTCTCTGAAGATTTCCTCTCTGTATAACAAATCTTCAAGAAAAACTAGCACACCAGTTAAGTATAAGGTTATACATTCTGAAGCTGATACTGAAGACAACTTGGTAAATGTTTCTACTCCCAAATCAACCAGAAGATCTGCAAGAAGTAGCAGCATGCCTACTACAATAATCACTAGAGGTACAGATTCTGGAGATGCACCAAATGGTAGTCCAGTAAAGGCTTCCACTCCAAAAGCAGCCAACTTAGCAGAAAAGCACAGCTTATATACAGCGGAATTAATAATAGTATCCTCTGATTCAGAGAGCCCTATTAGGTAAGGTAAAGTTTTGTTTTTGTTCTAAAGTTCTTAAATATTATGCATATACCGTTAGCTGGGAAGGAAAATACTTCAAGTATTAGAGAATATTTTTTTTCAAGAACACAGCTGATTTATAAGGAAAAAATTGTTTCAAAAAATGCTGAAAATTTCCCACATTTAATATAAAGTCAGACCTAATTTTAGAATAATTCTAGATATATTTTAGATGAGTTCTAAATCCTTATTCATTACAGTTGCTAATCTCTGGAGAAATATCTTTAAATATGAATTCTGTGCGTTTAACAAACATGAGATTAAAAAGTAAGTCTTAGAACTTTATTGGGTAAACTAGGCTATACACAATGAGGTATATACTTGCATGCTGGTTCTGGCTAATATAAGAGTGATCTTAGGGGCTAACTTCCTGTAAGGTACATGATTTTTAAAATAATTTATTTTTTTTAAGTTTAACATTTAGTTTGGCTTACTTTTCAATCAGTAGTTTGAAACAAATGGGGTATTTCTGTTTAGAACTGTCCAGAAATTGATGCCCTAGTTGGTTCTTTTCTGTATTTAATTGAAGTTCTTAACACATTATACTCATGGAACTGTTTCTAAATATCTTTTTTTTTTTTTTTTTGCAGAATGAAATTCACCAGAATTAGCAGTCCCAAAAAATCTAAGAGGAAATCTAAGAAAAGATCCAAGAAATCTGAAGCAACTGATGGAGATTTTACCTCCCAAACTAGAAAGGTAATTGAAATATTAGATAGTCCTAAAAGTGGATTCTGTTTCCTAAAAAACAATAACTACTACTATTGGAAGTAATACGCTACAAGAAGATTCACATATTTCATGGATCGATTAACTACAGCCCTATATTACTTTTCACTTATTCTGTTTCCTCTAGCTAGTTTATTAAGATATTAAGATATCTTATTGTGAGATGAAAGCAGTTGATGAGGACAGAGTATAATTTACTTACAAATAGTGTTGTTAGAGTTACATTCCAATAGGTCATGATTGAATGTTTGGTTTATTTATGTAGATTAGAGGGTAAAAAAGAGGGTCTCTCAGCCCTGGTACTGTTGACATTTTGGGCTGGATAATTCTTTGTTGTAAGGGACTATCTCGTGCATTAGAGGATGTTTAGCAGTAACCCTTGCCTTTACCCATCTCCCCTATTTATGACAATCAAAAATGTCTCCGGACATTGCCAGATATCCCCTGGAGGGGGGAAAAAAAACCACCCTCAATTGAAAACCACTCCTGTAAAAGGAGAAGTAGGATATATAAATAGCTGCTTTGGGGAAATAAACTGCTAGGTTGGAAAGTAGAGTATTAGAATTTGGATTCTTTCCACGGTGAGTAGGTACAGGTATGTGTGTTTTGTAAAGCCAACAAGATTTTTCTTATATAATCCCTGGGTAAAACCTACTGCTACAGAAAGTTGGTATCTCTTGTTTTTACTTAACAGTTATTATTTTTTGACTGCTTATCACATTCCAGGCATTGTGCTTTGTACTTATATCATTAATCTCATAGAGTAACAATTTAACTCTGTTTTATAGATGAAGAAACTTCAAGTTCATTGATTAAGAAAACATGAAGTTTATATGTGACTCTGGGAAGTGACTTTCCTAGAGTCACACAACTATAAGTAGTTAGAAAGATGGTTCTTAGCCTATTGGAAAGCACTCTAGAATCTAGCTGATTATACCACAACTAAAGGTTGAAAGTCTCTGAAGTGTACTTTATGTCAAATATTTTATTCTACCTAGTTTAATTCTGGAGGATAACTTAAACTTTTATTTTAGAAAAACCATGCCTTGTTTTGTACCATATACTACTTAGAATTGTGACTCAGTAATAAATTTTCTAGCAAGACAGATCTCAAAATTTATTGTATCCAAATTGGGGCCCTTATCTGAATTTACTTAGATCAGTTATTTTATCTCATACTAATCATCTGTCAATGAACCTCTTACTACAGGGTCTTGTTTTCTGAAGCTTTGTCCAGGCTCATTTACTAGCTCTAGGAGAAAATCTTAGTCTGATTTTCTGGGAGAGATTTTTCATGCTTTTTTGAGAATGAAGGTAAATTGTTTTTTTTTTTTCCAAGAGCCTGATATTCATAACGGCTCTTTTAACAGATATTTGCAGAATGGCTCTGGCTTCATTTTTTTCATTCCATAAGTATTTATTTAATGCAATACTATATGCTAGGTATTAGGGAGATAGTCAAGCGTGATACCCAGGGTTCTGGCTTTTGAGTGGATGGTGTTGCATTTCACTGAGATAGGAAGATGACTAGGTCTGGGAGAAAGATGAGGAATTTGGTTTTGGAAAAATGGATTCAAGGTCCTTGTGGGATGTCCAAGTAGAACCATCTATAATTAGCAGTTGGATCCATGGTCCTAAATCTTTGCAGAGATTTGAACTGGAGGGAAAGCTGAAGGAGTCATTAGCATATTGGTGGTAACTAAAACTCTGAAAATGGATGAGATGATGCAGGAAAAGTGTATTTGGTGAAAAGAGAAGCTATCCAAAGATAACCCTGGGGATACTCCACAGTCTTTAAGGAATGAGCGGGAGAGAACATGGAAAGAGTGCCTGAATTGGTAGAACAACTAGGAGAATTTGATGTCATGAAAGCATTTCATGGAGAGAGTGGTCAGTATTGTCAAATGCTGCAGAGAGGTTTAGTGAGATATTAATTGAAGTGTCCATTGGTTTTTAGGAGTCTTGGTAAGTGCAGTTTAGTGGAATGGTGAATGCACAGGTAAAATTGCTTGCCTGAGGTTAGGCAGAAAGGAGGAGGACAGATTGAACTCTTTTCTAGGTAGAAGAACAATGGGGCCAAAGAAGGTGAGAAAATTTTTAAAAGTGGTTGAAATCACATGCAGTGTAATCTAAGCTGGGTAGGGAATAGAGGCTGTTGAACAGGGAAGTAGTAGAGAGCTGTCAGGACTGAGGTTCCATGAGTAGTCAGGAGTAACCACGTAGGAGCTGAGAGGATAGGTGGCTAGGTTAGAAAGTAGGGTATTGGAAATGATTATTTTTGAGGTGATAAAATTATGATTGATTTTAAATTTATTTTTCTGTTTTGTGTTTTTCTATATATTTTTAAAACTTATCTGAAAAATAACTATTAGAAAAAACACAGGTTTCAAGTAATAGCAATACTACTTGCCAGAATATATATGTGTTTTTTTTCCAAACATTCACTAAAACATGTCTATATAACAGTTTATTTCAATAATTGAGTTGTTATAATTGAGGTGGATTATTTTGAATACTAACTGACCGTAGGTTCATCAGCTTGCCAAAAGTTTTGCTAGTAGAACAATAAAAATCTATCACTCTCCTACTATAGCAGCAAATCCATAACATTCCTAAACTTCTTACATGTGTTTTGAATATCTGTGCCTATTCTTTTTAATGTGTTTTTTAAAAACATTTTAAAGGTTTTAACAAACAGCAGGTATTTCTTTAAAAAACAGAGTAGAAGTATATAGTTTTATATACTTTTTATAGGTACATGTTTCTCCTTCCAGACTTTATCCTAGGCTTAAATAGACATCTGTCATTTTTAAAAGAGATCATATAATGTAAAGCTGTTCTGCGCCTTGCCCTGTGTGTGTTTCGAAATCCAAACATAAAAACCTGTAGAACTCAGAAGATAGAAAAGCAGTTTATCAGGAAGATAATATTTAAATGCACGAGATCACTTAGCACATCAATGGCAGAGCCTGGTCTGAAGACCAGATTTTATTCTTATCTGGTTCTCTTTTCCATATGTAATACCTTTTCAGATATCTCCAAAGGATTCGGCCTGAGGTGACTAAAGTCAAAGAATAGATGCTATGAAGATGGTGGGGGAAATAACCAACAATTCTAATCTATACTATGGACATTTTTCTGAGTGTTTTTCACAAACGTAGTTGTATTTATCTGGATAAATTTCAAGTAAGAAATAAAGGCAAACCAAGTATAACTAGACACCTTTTAATTTAATTGCCTTGGTAAGATTTGAATAACCATTTCTTTTATTTAATGTGATTTGTGATCGTGTTTTTCTATTATAAATATTTTAATAGACTTTTTTTTAGAGCAGTTTTAGGTTCACAGCAAAATTGAGCTAAAAGTACAGATTTCTCATATTCTCCTTGCACCCATACATGTACAGCCTCCCCCATTATCAATACCAGGGTAGTACATTTGTTAAGATTGATGAACCTACATCAACACATCCAGAGGCCATAGTTTCCATTAAGGTTCACTCTTGGTGTGTTCTGGTATATTCTTTGGGTTTGGACAAATGTATAATGACGGGTATCCAACATTATAGTATTATACAGAGTAGTTTCACTGCCTTAAAAATCTGTGCCCTGCCTATTCATCCCTTCCTCCCCCCTTAACCCCTGATAGCCACTGATCTTTTTACTGTCTCCATCATTTTCCCTTTTCTATTTTTTTCTATTATGAAATATAATGTGTTTGCCAGTGATCTAAATTAATATTTTAAATTTTTGTTTAGGCAATCAATACTTCAAAAAATGTATCAAAAGCAAAACAATTGATTGAAAAAGCAAAAGCTTTACACATCAGCAGGTCAAAAGCTGCTGAAGAAATAGCAACACCTTTAAGGCGTTCATCAAGACATCATACTCTTCCTGAAAGGAAGAAAATGTCAGACACAGAGGTAAGTATAACAAATATTTATTGGTATAAATTTTCTCCTGTTCTACTGTTTGGATAAAGTTATAAGGTATAATTGTAAGACAGCCTTGAGGTGGTAGAAAGAATATCATTTTCAGTTCTGCTTTAAAAGCCTTTGTCTATAAATATGGTCTGAATCCTTATTCAGTCAAAATCTTTCATAAGCTGAACTACATTTTCCCTTTCTTCAAAACAATTCCCTTACTCGTGTACACACTTTTGGCTCTAATCACACTAAATTATTAATTTCTCCCCAAATGGTGCATTTTTCACCTTTTTCAGTTTTTGATCTCATGATGGCGAGGTATATGGAGCTGCTCATGTAATTATCATGTCTATAGCTTTTGCACTGTAATCCTTTTGAAATTTTAATGACATTAATTGTATGACATTTTAAACATTTTTTTCGTATTCTGTCTTAGGACTCTGTAATAATAATAGATTCAAGTCCTACTTCTTTAAAGCATCCTGAGACAAATCAGAAGAAGCTTCAGTGTCTAAATGATGTACTAGGAAAAAAACCTAACAAGACTCCTAAAAATGTACCTGGTAATCAGATTTAATAACATTTATGATGAACATTAGAATGTTTGGGGGGTAATTATATTGTTCCTAATGCTCTCATTCTAATTTAATCTCTTGTTTTATAAAATGTAAACTTTTGATTGTATTAAATACTTCTATTTTAATAAGTAAGGTTATAATGTAGTGAAGAGTTTTGCAAAGGGTAACTGAGCATATTTTAAGTTATTGCATTTCTGTATATATTTATCCTCAGTTAAGTTAGAAGTTCCCAACCCTGACGACTAATCATCAAAATCATCTGGGTAAATTTGAACAAAAGTTAAATCTTTAGTTCTTTTCCTTAGACACATTTGCTAAGAATTTCCAGAGGTGGGTTGTGGGAATCTGTAGTTTAAAAAATGTTTGTTCTCCAGGGGATTCTGATAGTGATTTGTCAGATTGAAAGACCAGATCATTATATATAATTTTTGAAAGTTTAAAAGATATAATTTTGAAAGTACCTGGAGATTAGTGGAGATGATAAACATTAATACTAACCTAAGTATTTATTTTTCTAAGGGAAAATGAAAGTCGCTCCTTTATTTCTTACCAGAAAGGCTCATAAAACAGCTGATCCTATCCTTGGTTTTGATGAAAGCAGGTCAGTCCATATAAATTTTTAAATGCCAAAATGTTTTATGGAATGTATTTTGTACTTATTAATTTACATTGATGAGAAAGATGACAATAGTGACAGTGCTGCAACTGAATTGAAAAATCTTGGTCTTTTGCAAACATTTTGTGGCCATCTTCAGACAAAATAGTGGAAAAATAAACAGGCAAACCATAAATATCAAAAAGCTGATTATGAACCTATTCAGTAAATACTTAAATTCCTACTGTGTACCAGCCACTGCTTTTGGTACTAGGGATGTATTACGGGGAACAAAACATACATATCTTATATGCTTGAGGCTTATACTCTAGAAGAAAAACAATCTATGATTAAATATTACTGGGCCAACATATGAAATATTGCAGTGTGCTAAGAAAGAGATACAAAGTACTATTACATATTAAGTAATTTTGGTCTGGTTAAGAAAGGCCTTGCTGAAGAAATGACACCTGAACTGAAGGATGAGCAGGAATTCATCAAGGGAAGGAAGTGTTCCAACCAGAGGGAATGGTCTGTGCAGTCTCTATAGCTGGAAGGAACATTGTAAATACAGAAGATTGAAAGAATGCCAGTGTGACTTGAGCATAGAGAGGAGAGGTGAGAGGAATGTGAGACTAGGCTAGAGAGGTGGGTGCCAGGATGAATATGGACATTTGGATTTTGAAAATTTAATCTGACTGCTGGATTAATTTGGCTATTGAATAAAGAGTGGAACAGAGGAGGTCTTAGTGTGGATGCAGACATTCAGGTGTGAGATGATGGATTTATGTACTCAGGTGTTGGAAATGATGTATGAAAAGATTTTAGAAGATGAATTTAAAAACTTGATAATTAATTAGATCTGAGGTGCGAGAGAGAAAGGTGTAAGGATGACACTTACGTTCTGGTCTATGTAAGTAGATGGTACAATGGAAGAATACCAAATTTAGGGACATTATGGGTTCAGGTTATTTTTTTTCTATTTCAGTTTTATTGAGATATATTGTTAAATGCACAAATCTTAAGCATATAGTTTTGATAAATGCATTAATCAAGATATATCTTTTACTCCAAGAAAGTTACTTACTCTTTTTCTGTTATCCCCACCACCACCATAACAAAAGGTTACGACTATTCTGATTTCTATTATAGACTAATTTTATCTGTTTTAGAACTTCACATAAACTTTATATGTATATAAAGTTATATATATATATATATATATATATATATATATATATATATATATATATATATATATATAACTTGTGTCTAGTTTTGCTCAGTATGCACACACATAACTTTGTTCAGGTATAATGTATATACAGTAATATGCACCCATTTTAAATAAATGGTTTGAGGTTGAATTAATGTTCACATCTGTATATAAAGATACAGAACATTTTCATCACTCAATAATAAAGATACAGAACATTTTCATCACTCAATAAAATTCCTTCATGCCTCTTTGCAGTTAATCCCTGTCCCCTCTGCCCATAATCCCATGCAATTCCCTCTGGTCTGCTTTCTGTTGATATAGATTAGCTTGCCTTTTCTAGAATCTCATAGAAATGAAGTCATATAAGAGGTACACTTTTGTCTCTGGCTTCTTTCAGTCAAGATAATATTATCAATAGTCTCTTTATTGCTGAGTAGTATTCCGTATATACCACAATTTGTTTATCTTTTATTGATGATCATTTGGGTTATTTCTAGTATAAGGCTGCTATGAACATTCTTATACACATGTGGACAAATGTTCTTATTTCTCTTGAGTTAATACCTAGAAGTAGAATTGCTCTGTCATTAGGTAGGTGCATGTTTAACATAATAAGAATAAACCAAAGTACTTTCCCATGTGATTATTCCATCGTATAAATGGAACAAATATGAGAGTTCCAGTTGCTACGCATTCTTGGAGCTTTTGGATGGTAGGTGTTCACATTTTGTGGATGTCTTTGAAGTCATTTTTTTCTATATATGCTTATTTTTATTTAATTATTTAACACTGATAGACTTGTTTTTATGATAAGCAAAAGAATTTGACCAGCTAACATCATAGCTGATTAAATCTTTTCAAATTAAATTAAAAGATATTTTATAGATAGTTAACTTTT
>NW_024349799.1:11032853-11254736 GCF_902729225.1 Pteropus medius | reverse complement strand
ATATATGTGTTTTTTTTCCAAACATTCACTAAAACATGTCTATATAACAGTTTATTTCAATAATTGAGTTGTTAATTTAAATTTAGGTGGATTATTTTGAATACTAACTGACCGTAGGTTCATCAGCTTGCCAAAAGTTTTGCTAGTAGAACAATAAAAATCTATCACTCTCCTACTATAGCAGCAAATCCATAACATTCCTAAACTTCTTACATGTGTTTTGAATATCTGTGCCTATTCTTTTTAATGTGTTTTTTAAAAACATTTTAAAGGTTTTAACAAACAGCAGGTATTTCTTTAAAAAACAGAGTAGAAGTATATAGTTTTATATACTTTTTATAGGTACATGTTTCTCCTTCCAGACTTTATCCTAGGCTTAAATAGACATCTGTCATTTTTAAAAGAGATCATATAATGTAAAGCTGTTCTGCGCCTTGCCCTGTGTGTGTTTCGAAATCCAAACATAAAAACCTGTAGAACTCAGAAGATAGAAAAGCAGTTTATCAGGAAGATAATATTTAAATGCACGAGATCACTTAGCACATCAATGGCAGAGCCTGGTCTGAAGACCAGATTTTATTCTTATCTGGTTCTCTTTTCCATATGTAATACCTTTTCAGATATCTCCAAAGGATTCGGCCTGAGGTGACTAAAGTCAAAGAATAGATGCTATGAAGATGGTGGGGGAAATAACCAACAATTCTAATCTATACTATGGACATTTTTCTGAGTGTTTTTCACAAACGTAGTTGTATTTATCTGGATAAATTTCAAGTAAGAAATAAAGGCAAACCAAGTATAACTAGACACCTTTTAATTTAATTGCCTTGGTAAGATTTGAATAACCATTTCTTTTATTTAATGTGATTTGTGATCGTGTTTTTCTATTATAAATATTTTAATAGACTTTTTTTTAGAGCAGTTTTAGGTTCACAGCAAAATTGAGCTAAAAGTACAGATTTCTCATATTCTCCTTGCACCCATACATGTACAGCCTCCCCCATTATCAATACCAGGGTAGTACATTTGTTAAGATTGATGAACCTACATCAACACATCCAGAGGCCATAGTTTCCATTAAGGTTCACTCTTGGTGTGTTCTGGTATATTCTTTGGGTTTGGACAAATGTATAATGACGGGTATCCAACATTATAGTATTATACAGAGTAGTTTCACTGCCTTAAAAATCTGTGCCCTGCCTATTCATCCCTTCCTCCCCCCTTAACCCCTGATAGCCACTGATCTTTTTACTGTCTCCATCATTTTCCCTTTTCTATTTTTTTCTATTATGAAATATAATGTGTTTGCCAGTGATCTAAATTAATATTTTAAATTTTTGTTTAGGCAATCAATACTTCAAAAAATGTATCAAAAGCAAAACAATTGATTGAAAAAGCAAAAGCTTTACACATCAGCAGGTCAAAAGCTGCTGAAGAAATAGCAACACCTTTAAGGCGTTCATCAAGACATCATACTCTTCCTGAAAGGAAGAAAATGTCAGACACAGAGGTAAGTATAACAAATATTTATTGGTATAAATTTTCTCCTGTTCTACTGTTTGGATAAAGTTATAAGGTATAATTGTAAGACAGCCTTGAGGTGGTAGAAAGAATATCATTTTCAGTTCTGCTTTAAAAGCCTTTGTCTATAAATATGGTCTGAATCCTTATTCAGTCAAAATCTTTCATAAGCTGAACTACATCTTCCCTTTCTTCAAAACAATTCCAAACAATTCCCTTACTCGTGTACACACTTTTGGCTCTAATCACACTAAATTATTAATTTCTCCCCAAATGGTGCATTTTTCACCTTTTTCAGTTTTTGATCTCATGATGGCGAGGTATATGGAGCTGCTCATGTAATTATCATGTCTATAGCTTTTGCACTGTAATCCTTTTGAAATTTTAATGACATTAATTGTATGACATTTTAAACATTTTTTTCGTATTCTGTCTTAGGACTCTGTAATAATAATAGATTCAAGTCCTACTTCTTTAAAGCATCCTGAGACAAATCAGAAGAAGCTTCAGTGTCTAAATGATGTACTAGGAAAAAAACCTAACAAGACTCCTAAAAATGTACCTGGTAATCAGATTTAATAACATTTATGATGAACATTAGAATGTTTGGGGGGTAATTATATTGTTCCTAATGCTCTCATTCTAATTTAATCTCTTGTTTTATAAAATGTAAACTTTTGATTGTATTAAATACTTCTATTTTAATAAGTAAGGTTATAATGTAGTGAAGAGTTTTGCAAAGGGTAACTGAGCATATTTTAAGTTATTGCATTTCTGTATATATTTATCCTCAGTTAAGTTAGAAGTTCCCAACCCTGACGACTAATCATCAAAATCATCTGGGTAAATTTGAACAAAAGTTAAATCTTTAGTTCTTTTCCTTAGACACATTTGCTAAGAATTTCCAGAGGTGGGTTGTGGGAATCTGTAGTTTAAAAAATGTTTGTTCTCCAGGGGATTCTGATAGTGATTTGTCAGATTGAAAGACCAGATCATTATATATAATTTTTGAAAGTTTAAAAGATATAATTTTGAAAGTACCTGGAGATTAGTGGAGATGATAAACATTAATACTAACCTAAGTATTTATTTTTCTAAGGGAAAATGAAAGTCGCTCCTTTATTTCTTACCAGAAAGGCTCATAAAACAGCTGATCCTATCCTTGGTTTTGATGAAAGCAGGTCAGTCCATATAAATTTTTAAATGCCAAAATGTTTTATGGAATGTATTTTGTACTTATTAATTTACATTGATGAGAAAGATGACAATAGTGACAGTGCTGCAACTGAATTGAAAAATCTTGGTCTTTTGCAAACATTTTGTGGCCATCTTCAGACAAAATAGTGGAAAAATAAACAGGCAAACCATAAATATCAAAAAGCTGATTATGAACCTATTCAGTAAATACTTAAATTCCTACTGTGTACCAGCCACTGCTTTTGGTACTAGGGATGTATTACGGGGAACAAAACATACATATCTTATATGCTTGAGGCTTATACTCTAGAAGAAAAACAATCTATGATTAAACATTACTGGGCCAACATATGAAATATTGCAGTGTGCTAAGAAAGAGATACAAAGTACTATTACATATTAAGTAATTTTGGTCTGGTTAAGAAAGGCCTTGCTGAAGAAATGACACCTGAACTGAAGGATGAGCAGGAATTCATCAAGGGAAGGAAGTGTTCCAACCAGAGGGAATGGTCTGTGCAGTCTCTATAGCTGGAAGGAACATTGTAAATACAGAAGATTGAAAGAATGCCAGTGTGACTTGAGCATAGAGAGGAGAGGTGAGAGGAATGTGAGACTAGGCTAGAGAGGTGGGTGCCAGGATGAATATGGACATTTGGATTTTGAAAATTTAATCTGACTGCTGGATTAATTTGGCTATTGAATAAAGAGTGGAACAGAGGAGGTCTTAGTGTGGATGCAGACATTCAGGTGTGAGATGATGGATTTATGTACTCAGGTGTTGGAAATGATGTATGAAAAGATTTTAGAAGATGAATTTAAAAACTTGATAATTAATTAGATCTGAGGTGCGAGAGAGAAAGGTGTAAGGATGACACTTACGTTCTGGTCTATGTAAGTAGATGGTACAATGGAAGAATACCAAATTTAGGGACATTATGGGTTCAGGTTATTTTTTTCCTATTTCAGTTTTATTGAGATATATTGTTAAATGCACAAATCTTAAGCATATAGTTTTGATAAATGCATTAATCAAGATACATCTTTTACTCCAAGAAAGTTACTTACTCTTTTTCTGTTATCCCCACCACCACCATAACAAAAGGTTACGACTATTCTGATTTCTATTATAGACTAATTTTATCTGTTTTAGAACTTCACATAAACTTTATATGTATATAAAGTTATATATATATATATATAATGAAGTCATATAAGAGGTACACTTTTGTCTCTGGCTTCTTTCAGTCAAGATAATATTATCAATAGTCTCTTTATTGCTGAGTAGTATTCCGTATATACCACAATTTGTTTATCTTTTATTGATGATCATTTGGGTTATTTCTAGTATAAGGCTGCTATGAACATTCTTATACACATGTGGACAAATGTTCTTATTTCTCTTGAGTTAATACCTAGAAGTAGAATTGCTCTGTCATTAGGTAGGTGCATGTTTAACATAATAAGAATAAACCAAAGTACTTTCCCATGTGATTATTCCATCGTATAAATGGAACAAATATGAGAGTTCCAGTTGCTACGCATTCTTGGAGCTTTTGGATGGTAGGTGTTCACATTTTGTGGATGTCTTTGAAGTCATTTTTTTCTATATATGCTTATTTTTATTTAATTATTTAACACTGATAGACTTGTTTTTATGATAAGCAAAAGAATTTGACCAGCTAACATCATAGCTGATTAAATCTTTTCAAATTAAATTAAAAGATATTTTATAGATAGTTAACTTTTTAAGTGTTTATAAACTTAGCTTTCCTTTTTCACATTATTTTCTTAAAAAGTCAAGATACATCTGAAAGATTTCAGGATTGTGATGTGCAAGCTAAAGCAAAGCGCGACTTCCTAATGAGTGGTCTGCCAGATTTGTTGAAACGACAAATTGCAAAGAAAGCTGCTGCGTTAGATATGTACAATGCAATGAGTACCAGTTTCCAGAGAGTTATTCATGTACAACAAAAAGATGATGGTAAGCTTGTTAATTATTATCGAATATTTACTTTTAAAATGTTAAAAGTGGTGAAATACATGGTGATGGAAGGAGACTAAACTTTGGGTGATGAACACACAATGTAACATGCAGAAGCTGTAGTATAATATTGTATACTTGAAACTCATAGATCTTTAAGAATCTCTCATAGGAGCTCCAGCCCTGTTCTTGTCCAAGCTACTGTTGAATGTTTAAGGGAAATCTGTCTCCACAACAGCTTCTGCTGTTTAGTAACATACCTATCTTTTGGTATATTTTCTGGAATAGGTAACAAGTGGCAGTGCTTCATTGCTGTAGTTCACCTTATTCTCACATGCACTGTGCACAAGAGTGAGCACAGGCCTCTTATAGGAAGGCGTTAGCTTGATCATAATTCTATTTGTATTCTAATGCTGTAGCAACCACAGTCTTTACTTATATAGTTTTAAATTGCAGTTAGTGTGCAAAGCCTTATATCTTTACTTTGTCATTGTTTCTACCTAGGGTTATTTTTGTAAGCACAAAAACAGATATATTCTCCTTAACTGGTTTTGTGATTTGGTTTAGTACACTCCTATTATGAAATATACACTATGTTCTCTTCTTTCTTTTCTTTTGTGTTTCTGACCTTTGTACTTTTTTAGGTTTGTTCAGCCTCTCATTTGTGTGGAGAACTTCCAGCCAGTCTTTGTAATAATATTCTACTTTTCTTTTTTTCGCATCTCTGCCACTGGCCATTCAGTTATTTTTTACTAGTTCAGCTTTATATAGTGTTTTCTAATAGTATGTTCGACTATAGAAATTAGTTATGCTTTTCTTCCCTGATTTTGATAAACTCATTTTCACAGGAGTGCTACTGTAAAACTTAGCATGTCTCTTTGTAGATGAGCAGATGAGGCAAGCACAGAGAGAACTTCTCTCTCTTAGAACCTTAAAGATTAAATTTTAAACCAGGATGCTAACTGACCCTGAAATTTTTACTCTGGGTAGCAAGGTAGATTTAAAAAGAAAATTTGCTAATATTTGCTTATTTCTAACAATTGGGAGGAAAGACGAGGTAATTTTTATTAACTGTATTTGTTGGAGGTGAGGATTTTGTTTCTTTGTACTCATCTGAGTTTTGGTACTTTTGTATTAACTATGTAGTTGTTAAGTCTTTTCATGTTTACATATTTGACATTTGATAAATGGAGAGTATGTATATGAAAGTAATAAAGACAAATTTTTTGTTTTTTAGGGTGCCATTTGTGGCATTTGAAACCACCTACTTGTCCTCTCTTACTTAAACTTAAAGAACTGAATACTAAAGTAATAGATCTCTCGAGATGTGTTATTGCTCTTGGTGAATTTTCAACATTGAATTCAAATTTGAAAAGTAATAATTCAGCTATTGGGGTAAGTATTAGAGAGCTCATCCATTATAGGTGTGTCCGTCACATCTTTCAAAGGAAAAAAATTGGATATCTACTATCATAGCCTAAAGTTCATTTTTTCCTAGAGTCTAGTTTTAAAATATAAATCCCAGTTGAAGTATGCATTTCTTTCGAATGCATACATAGAGTTATAAAAACATTTTATGCATTAACGATAGCCAGTTTTAAAAGAAGATGACATTATATAGCACATTTAGGTACTTTATAACATAATAAATATGTAAAGTACAATTAGTTGAAACAAAACAATAGAAAGATGAACTAAGTCCTTCAAAAACTGTGCAAATGCACCTTTGCCATCAAGGTTGTATTCAGTGACATTGCCATCAAGGTTACATTTAGTAACTAAGTTTAGTTACATTGATATTGACATGGACAGAAAGTTGGTAGTACTGTGCTTAATGTTAATAAATGATGTGGCTCTATTATTAAACATGTTATTCTTTATTTCAGTTTATGGAGAAAAGGAAAGATTTTACTGAAGAAGTAAGAAACCTTTTGCTGGAGGAAATTAAGTGGTCAAATCCTGAATTTTCTTTGAAGAAATATTTTCCTTTGTTTCTAAAAAAACGAACTGAGCAACAGGTACCCTCTGAATGTCATCATAAACAAGGTTAGTAATAATTATTATCATTTACTTTAACATTTCACTTTTGAAAACACTAAGGCAGTCATCAACCCATGGAAGTGGTCATAACAAAGAGAAGATCGTTTGTGGTTGGCAGGGAGGAAACTGAAGGAAAGCATCTTGTGCAATACAATGTTAGCCCTAGCCTGCTTCCAGAAATGCCAACCTAAAGACAGCTGTAGTTAAAATATTAATGTTAAAATATTAATAGTTCACTTGAAAGCTTTATATGAGATAATTTGAACTAATATAGCTTGTACAAAGGCAGTCTAAAAAACAAAATATTCAGCTTGCTTTCAGTATGCCACATTTGATTCTTGCCTTTCACTTTATAGTAACAAGACTATTGGATATTTTGAAGTGATATTAAGATTATTGGATATTAAAGTTTTTTGTTGATTAGTAAGCACGTGTATTTCTGTTATTCCCCATATAGAAAGTCCACAACTAGAGCCTGATGTCATTCAAAAAGAAACCAAAAGGAAACGAGTGGAAACTGAAAATCATAAGTCAAAAAGAAAGAAACCAAATGAGTATTCAGAAAGCTCAAAAAAGATAAATGGAAAACCAAAAGAACTTGACAAAAGAAACAACTCCACTGAAATAAAGCTAGATTCTTCCAGAGGTCTATATTTTAAAACATCCAGGAAGAAACAAACTGCTTTGAGGACAACATGTAAAGTGGAAACAGAAAAAGTAGAAGATTCTGATACTCTGATACTAGATGATGACAAAGAGTCTGTATCAGAAATATCTTCTGTTCTTGGTAAATTAGAGTTTCTCTCTCTGGTCCTAGAACTTTTTTTTTTTTTAACCTCTCACTTCCCCTTTCTCTTCATATATGCTTATTGCAACATTCAAGTAATATATATGTATAAAATAAGAAGTAGAAACCTTAACCAATTAGTCTTCCAGGTCACATGTAACAAATTGGTGTTTAGTCTTTGATTTTTCTGTACTTCCATAAATACATATGCTTTTTTAAAAAACAGGGATAATACTATACATATTATTTGACACCTGTCTCTCACATCTCTGGCATGTTCCCATTCAGGTTACCCAGCATTTCCAAAGTATCCTGTTGAATTGATTAATCATCTATGTAGCTTCAGAGTATGTTTTGATATTTGTACAAGTCTCCCATCATTTTTAAAGACAGTTTTCATCATCTGCTCTACTAAATGAACTATAGTTTCCCTTACCCCCATAAATCTCATTAGAGTTTTGATTTTACATTAGTTTATAGATTAGATTAATTTGGAGTAAATTGGCACCTTTATAACATTCCTTATTCTCAGTGGGGACTACAATATATATCTTTACTTACTGAGGATGACTTGGTTGGACACTTGAACATTTCTTTCCAGTTTTCAAAAGAGCCTCCACTAAAATTATCCTGTCTTTTTTCTTTAGATATTTTTTATGGTACTAATTATTTTTCACATTTCTATTATTCTTGAGTGGTTATTAAAATTTAAATGTGTACTTTTAAATCTTACTGTCATGAGACTTTATGGTGGTTGGTTTTTAAGGAGGCATTTGATGTAAAGAATTTTAAACGTAATATTGTTTTGAAATTGACTTTTTGGCATTTTATAAATATGTATTTGTATAAATAGTTATTATTACATGAAACAATAATATAAATGTCTAAGAAAATATGCTTATGTCAGAGAGCAAATACTTTAATATGTATTTTTTGCTTTAGATTCTGGAACTGAAGACATGCTTTGGACTGAAAAGTATCAACCTCAGAACTCCAATGAACTCATAGGCAATGAGCTAGCTATAAAAAAGTTACATAGGTTGGTAATATTTATAAAGAAATTGAGAAATACTTTATGAATCTAGTTTTATTATTTCATTCTAAAATCTAGAAATTATAAAGTAATGCATAGCACAATCTTTAAAAATTTTTTAAAGGAATTTTAAGTGAAAAGTAAGTATCCTTCTCTTTTCCGTAGAGGTAAATGTATTATTAAAGGTTCCTTGTAAAACCTTCTAGAAAAAATTTTATCCTTATATTTTTTCCTTCCTAACAAATGGGATCATAATACTACTAATTCACTTCCATAATCTTTTGTCTATAATTCCCACATCCAAAAAGTTCTGAAAACTGAAAGTTTATCAACTTTATTACACAAAGTTTATTGTCTTAATTGATCTCACCTAGTACGAGTTCATACATTTTTTAAAAAATAGAAATAGTAAGTGGTTATGGATGTACTGCCACAGACCTCTTTAGGGATGTTATGTGATATATGGTATATGTACTAAATTACCTTTCTAATATCTGAAAAATTCTGAATTCTAAAACTCACCTAGTCCAAAGGATTTCTTATAAGGAATTGCAACTCATAATAAGAGTTTAACACCTTGAGCGTGGCACTGTTATAAGCATTTGCATTGTTCTTAGCTCATTTAATCCCTAGAACAATATGAGCGTAAATACTATTGTCCTTATCTCATAGATGAGGAATCAGGCCTGGAGAGGTTGAATTATTTGTCTAAGGTCACAGCTAGAAAGTAGTGGAGCTAGAATTTAAACTCAGATAGTCTAGCTCCAGACTAGAACTTAATCTGTTGTATACTTAGCATTGTATATTAGACATCTTTTATGTTATCACACAATCTACCTAAGTTCCTTTTAGTTTCTGTGTACTAATTTCCTGTATAAGTGTGCCATAATGTATGGCACACTTAATGTATTTTTCCCCTGCTGATGTACTTCTAGGTTTTTCCTCTTGGAGGCTAATATAAACTGTTGCAGTGAATATCCATGTGTATATAATCTTGTGTATTTAGGCAAAAATTATTTTAAAATACTGATGCTCATGTAAAAATATTTTACTAATTATCGATTCAGAAGCGCCATGAAGTACTTAACAACTAACAATATGCCATAACTTCCTCCCACCAAATCATTTTAAAATATACTCTACAAGATATCTATATTCTGTGAATTATTTTTATTAACATACATTTTCTTATGTAAGTTGGTTGAAAGACTGGAAAAGAAGAGCTGAATGGGAAGAAAGACAAAATTTGAAGGGAAAAAGAGATGAGAAGCAAGAAGGTATTTTGAGTTTTTTTTTTACACTTCACTGAAAATTTTTAGTTAGATTAGCTAAAAACTTTTATTAAATTTCTTAATTGGTATTTTATATTTGGTTTTCTAGTTTTCGTACATTAAATTTCCAGTATGTATTGCTAAGACGTTTGTGAAATTTGATCATTGGATTTGGTGAGGTAGAATTGCTGCTTAAGCAATTTCTTTTCTGCCTAAGTAATTATTTTGTATGCATTTGAATAATTTTTCAGATCTGTCAGAGAGAATAGACTTCAAAGGCAGTTCAGATGAAGAAGAGAATCGTCTTTGCAATACTGTTCTTATAACAGGGCCAACGGGAGTGGGGAAAACTGCTGCGGTCTATGCTTGTGCTCAGGAGCTTGGATTTAAGGTTAGTAATAGCTACAGTGGAACGATGATAATGTACTAACTACATTCGAATTTAAAAAAAAACAAACCATTCTGCCTTTTTCATATACTCTTCTTTTAGATATTTGAAGTGAATGCCTCTTCTCAGCGCAGTGGAAGACAAATTCTGTCTCAACTGAAGGAAGCCACTCAGTCCCATCAAGTAGACAAGCAAGGTGTAAACTCACAAAAACCTTGTTTTTTTAATAGCTACAACATAGGCAAGTCACCAAGTAAGTAAATTATTTTCTTTGTCATAACCGTTTGAAAAAATAGTATCTAAGAAAAAAATTTTAATAATTAGCATTTTAACAATCATTTTTTATCTTTTCCTACACATACACATGCCTTTAAAATTTTTTTTTGGACTGTTTTAAAACAAATCTCAAGACCATAATTTAATTTTACCCATATATACTTGATATCTCTACGTTATAGGACTTTTTACAAAGCATAAGCATAATCAGAACTAATAAAATTAACTATATACTTTAATTTGATCTAATATACAGTCTAGTTTAATTTTTCTGTTTTCAAATGGTTTGTTCAAATCAGAATACATACCAAAAAAAAAAAAATCTAAACAAGGCCCACAGCTTATATTTGATTAAAGTCTCTTAAGTTTCTTTTAATCTCTCTAACAATTCCCTCGCCCTTTCTTTCCATATCATTTAGTTGTTGAAGAATATGGGTCATTTGTCATAAAATTTTTCACATTCTGGATTTGGCCCATTGTATCTTCATGGTATTAGCTAACATATTCCTCTTTCCTATGTTTTTTGTAAACTGGCAGTTTGATCTGTGGCCTGATTAGATAGCTTCAGGTTCTGTTTTGGGGCTAGCATGCATGCATAAGTAGGACCGTGTACTTCCTATAACATTATAGCAGGACATACATAATGACTGATTATCACACTTTTAGTGATATTAAAATTGATTGATGAGTTTAATTGTTTTCCATTATAAAGTTCTCCAACCTAACAACATGGCAAAAAGGTTGTTTCCATGTCTTAGCTGTTGTGAATAATGCTGCATTAGATATGAGAGTGCATATATCTCTTTAATATCCTGTTTTTGTTTCCTTTAGATATATACCCAAAAGTAGAATTGTTGGATCTTACAGTAAATCTGTTTTTAATTTTTTCAGAAACCTTCATATCGTTTTCTATAGTGGCTGAACTCACAGTATACAAAGTTTCCCTTTTCTCCACATCCTCGCTAAGAGTTGTCATCTCTTCAGATATTTTCATTCTCTTTCTCTCCTCCTTTGGCAAATCCAGTTATATATATTTTAGATCACTTGAAGTTTTCTCAGAGCTCACTAATTATTTGTTCAGTTTTTCAGTCCTTTTCTTCTCTTTCATTTTGGATAGTTTCTATTACTATTTATTTAAGTTCACAAATCTTATCTTTGTAGTATCTGGTATGCCGCCAGTGCCATCCACTGTAGTTTTCATTTCACAAATTGTGGTTCTCATTTTTAGAAGCTTAATTTAGTGTTTTTTATATCTTCTGTATTACCATGACCAGTCTTTCCTACTGGTTTTCGAACATATGAAATAGTTATAATTACTATTTTATTGTTCTTATCTACTAATAGCTGTCATCTATGTCATTTCTGAGTTGGTTTCAGTTGATTCCCCTCCACCCCCAATTATGGATTGTGTTTTCCTGCTTTTTTGGATGCCCGATCATTTTGATTGGATGGGTAGTTTACCTTGTTTGATGCTGGATATATCTGTGTTCCTATAACTATTCTTGTATTTTATTCTGGGATGCAGTTAAGTTACTTAAAAACAGTTTGATCTTTTCAGGTCTTTTATGCTGTGTTAGGTGAGACCACAGCAATATTTTAGTCTAGAGTTAATTTAACCCCATCCTTAGGCAGAATGCTTCTTAGTACTCTGTCCACTTCTACATTAATTATGAAGTTTGCCATTCTCTTTAGTAGGAAGAGTAACTGTCCCAGTTCTCTGTGAGCCTCAGGGATTATTTTCCCCAGAACCTTCACTGATCATTATTCAATTGAAGACTTTATGGGGAGCTTCTGCAGATTTCCAGAGTTCTCTGTGTCTCTATCTTCTCTTTGGTATCCTGCCGTATGAACTCTTATCTCCCTTGGTTTCTCAGGACTCCTAGTTCAGTCTCAGGGAAACCTCTTTACTGGTTTCCCCACATTACTGTGACCTAGAAATTCTCCGAAAGCAATAAGCTAGGCAATCCCTAGAGTTCATCTTGTTTGTTTCTTGTCTCTCAGGTATCACTGTCCTTTGTTGCATGATATCTAAAGTTTGGAAAAGCATTGTTTCAAATATGGGTCTTTTTTGTTATTTCATATGGATGGGTAAATCCAGTCTGTATCTTGGCCAGAAGCAAAACTGTTTTTCTTTTTGTGCTCATATTGTCTCATCTATGGCTAGGAGGAAACCTTTTTAATTGGCTTGTGTCCTTGCTTTCTGGCTTGTTAAGATGTTCCAGACCTAGAATAAGCTATTTCTCCAAGGAACTGATTATTTTGGTGGAAAGTCCTTTAAAAAGAATACATTGATAAAATTTAGCTAAAAACTTATGAGTATCTTAAAGTATAAATTGGCATTTTCTAAAACCAATCTTTGGACTGATGCCAGTCCATGATCAAGCATTCTTTGGACAAAAGTGGGAAAATAAGGACAAACTAGTGAATTTTGTAATAAGGTGAAATCTATTTAGTATAAAGAAATGTTTTTAATATTGTGTTAAAATGCCCTGTTTTTATGAAATGATAGTAATGTCTATGATTTTTTCAAACTCAAATTTTTCGATAATTTTTTTGAACACTTATAAGATGCAAGATATATGATAAGATCTGTGGAGATAAGAAGTGCAAAAAAAAGAATAGGACACAGCCATGGAATTATGCACATATGATAGTATGTGTAGAAGATTCTGCCCTGAGGCCATATGATGTAATTAGGACATGTAAAGACTGAATCAGGGTAGTTAGAGGAGAGAAAATGCTCTGGAATAAATGCTGGATGCCATTGGCTTCTTGGGGGAGGGGAATCAACCATTTATTTTTTGACTTTGTATCCATCCTCCATAACATCTCTAGAAAAACATTTACTTGCAGTATTAATTTACTGTAGAACTAAGCTAAAATTTGACAACAGAGTTCTATAATGTGCTCAGTCTGTACCATGATCACTTTTCCTCCAGCCTTTTCTTACATAGGTATAGAGAAAGTAAATGGAGGGATTATGAACGTTATTTGATTCAGAATATATGCTTCTTTGAAAAAGAGTATCTTTTTCAATCAACTGGTTTTGCCTTCTCTACTGATAGAATAACTAACAATACAGTAATATTTGAGTATACAGAGATTTGAATATGAGAGAAAATTTCTATATCTTTGATTTTTAACTGGTAGAAAGATAGACTGAGGATAACTCATTTTGGTATTGGTTTAATTTTTAGAATATTTATCTTTAAGTGCAATTTGTTTTTGGCAGAAAAATTAAGTTCCCCAAGGAAAGTTGTTACATCACCAAGGAAACTTCCTCCACCATTACCACAAAGTAATGGATCAAAGCGAGCACTTCCACCTAAAACTTTGGCAAATTATTTTAAAGTGTCTTCCAAGCCAAAAAATAATGAAGAACTAGGAGAACTTCTGGAAAACAATAAAGGTAAGACATTAAATTGACAAAATAAATTTGACATTTTTAATGGTAAAGAACCTAAGACATAAAAATATGATCTTTTTTTATGATAAAAATATTATCATTGCTTGAGTGCCTGTTTTTTAAGCTTAGCTATGCTGAAGGTCCGACATAAGAGTTTTGATATTTTATTTCAGTTTTGATGGAGAATTTCAGTTTGAGCTTATTCTGTGGAAATATCTAGTGTTTTATTACAAGTTGATTTTTTGTAAAATAATAATATTTTATTTATGCAGGAATCAAAAATTTTTTTGAACAGAAACAAATTATTCAGACTAAATCTACAAACACAACTAATTCAAATGTCAAAGAATATGGAGCTGAGGAACCCAACAGGAAAAATGCAACATCTCTCATTCTTTTTGAGGAGGTAGGCTTACAGAGGTATATATTCGTGATATCTAGTGGTAAAAACTTATTCTAAAGATTACTGTAGGTGTTACTGTAAAGTATTGCAAAATAGCCAAGAAAGTCAGGAATACTTTCAGTTTGAAATTAAAGCAAGTGGAACTGTCAACCATAGAAGAATTTTTCAGGAAGGTGATTAATGCAATCCAGAGTTATTAATTATTCAATGATTTTAGAAATTATTCTGACTCATATTTATCCAGTTACAGGTGACTGCATTTCTTTTAATGTTTGATAATTTTTTTACCCTTTTAATATTGTAAGATGTAAGGTTTTAGCATGGGCTGACTTCATACTATTTGTAAATTCATAGATTTTGTTTCTAACAGACATATAGTATATCTGCTATGTATACATAACTGATACTCAGTGAGTGTATTGTTACTTAGTACATTAATATTCTAATAAATGATTCTTAGGTTGATGTCATTTTTGAGGAAGATGCTGGGTTTTTGAATGCAATCAAAACATTCATGGCAACAACTAAAAGACCTGTAATTCTTACTACAAGTGGTAGGTAACAGTGATTTTACAATTAATTATTTTTGGTTAAAATATTTTGGAAAAAGATTCTAATTTTAGTTAGAAACGTTTTTTTAAAAAAGTTTGCTTGTAGGGAGGGAGGGAGTAATTGGGAGTTTTGTTTTATGAACTATATAGATGTCTAACCAATGTACTATACACTTGAAACTAATTAAAATAAGTAAATAAATTTTTTAAAAGTTTGCTAGTAAATTAAGTCTTTTTCTAAAATGAGGAGGCTCTTAGATCATTTTTAAACTAAGAATTATTCAAATTTGCAATTGATTGGCAGTCTTAAATAATTATAAAATCAATGTACCTCGCAAATAGCAATGACATTAAAAATGAATTTTACTTTGAATTACTGTGTTAGGTGTCAGATATTTAGGAAGCCAATAGCAGCCTAGGATGTAGATAGATTTCTGGACTAGCCAGTAAAGAGGTTTTGGTGGGGAAAATAACAGATCCTTCTCTTTGCCTTTTACTCATAATTAGATCACCAAACCTCATGTATTGGTCAATTTTTTTATGGAACCCAACCTTTTTGCAGTTCCTTAATATTGAATTTAGCCATTCCTTAATCTCTGATAATATACTTCCATAAGTATTATTGCATATTTTAGCTAAAGTAAGCCATCATCAGCCTAACAGAATTGGTCCACCTTCCTAATAATTAGCATTCAAAGTTTTATTTTCAAACTCATACAATTTTTTTATTATAAATATTGTATTATGACATTGTTTTCTAATTTCATTGTAAATATTCAGCATATCTCTGCTATGGATTTTTTAGGAAAATGTATTTATGTTAGACTCCACTTATAAATTAATGGCCCATGTGACAGTGATTGTACTCTAAAAGTTTCAATAAAAATTATAATAATCACAAGTTAGATGGTAGTTTAAAATATCACAGCTACTTTAGGTCAAAAGAGAAATTCAGTTTCTGTCATTTTATACTTAACATGGTATTTCATTTTTATTACTGATAAAATATAGAATATGTTCATAGAAAAAGTATAACTGGAAAAAATAATTTATTGGTCTTCATGTTTAAAAAAATGTTTTTTTATATAGATCCAACATTTAGTTTAATGTTTGATGGCTGCTTTGAAGAAATTAATTTCAATACTCCTTCGCTGGTAAGTTTTGAATTTTGATAGTCATAAGTTATATATCACAATTATGTAAAAAGTGATTTATTATGATAGTTATGATTTTAAAATTTAGTTGCTAAGGGATATGTTAAAATTTTGAGTTTTTGAAAACTGGTTATTGTAAAAAAATTTTTTTCAAATAATCAAATTTTTACTAGACTCTTGTGTTCATTGGGTTTTTTTCATAGTAACAGTGCTTAAAATGCCCTTAAGCGTACAATTTGATAAATATTAACATACGTAAACCATGTAACCATTACCCAGATCAAAATTTCCATCACATCCAAAAGTTCCCATGAGCCCTTTTCTGTCAGTACTCCCCTCCCCAACCAGAAGTAACCACTATTCTAATATGTTGTATTAACCTTAATATTAAGGTCAATGTTAAGTTTTGTTGATTCTGAAGTTTCATATAGTATGAAACATGTTCTTTTTGTCTGGTTTCTTTTACTTAACATTATGTTTCTTAGATTTATCTGTGCTGTTCTGTTGGTAGAAATGTTGAGTCATCTGCATTATGCTATTTCTTTAACTTTTAGAGAATCTACCAAATAGGTCTTCAGTGCATGAGAATTCTGGTAGCTATTGTCCATCTTTTTAATGTTAGCCATAGTGGTGTCCATGTCTATGTGTGTGTTTACATGTTTGCTTTTGTTAAGTAGCTTTTTTGAAGTATAATTAATATACAGTAAAATTCACCCACTTTATGTGTATGACTGAATGAATTTTGAGAAATAGATACATTTTCATTATCTCAGAAACTTTCCTTATGCTCCATTGTTTTTCTGTAATTTTGCCTGTTGTAGTTTCATGTAAATGAAATCTTATAATAGGTGGTATTTTTTAGTTTTCTTTTATACAACATAATGCTTTTTCAGATTCATTCATGTTAACCTATGCAGTAGTTCTTTCCTTTCTATTAATGAGCAGTATTCTATTGTATGGATATACTTCATACATATAAATATGTGTTGTCACACTCATCTGTTGATAGGCATTTGAGTTGTTTACAGGTAAACTGTTATAAATGAAGCTGCTATGAATATTCACATTAAAGTCTTTGTCTAGACATATATTTCCATTTCTTTTACTTAAATACTTAAAGGTGGAATTGTTGGTTTGATTAATATTAGAAGAGCTTGACAAACTGTTTTCTGAAGTTCCAATAATTTGCATTCCTACTAGCAATGCATGAGAGTCCAGTTGTTTTTCATATACTCACCAGAAGTTGGAATTGTCCATTTATTTGATTTTATCCATAACAATCATTATATATTGTTGGTATCTCATGGTTTCAATTTGCATTTCCTTAATGACATGATGTTGAGTATCTTTTCATGTGTCCATCTGCCATCTGTATTTCTTCTTTGGTGAAGTATCTGTTCAAATCTTTGCCCATTTTTAAAATTGATTTGTCTTCTTATGGAGTTTAACAGTTCTTTTTATATTCTGGATACAAAGTTGTATTGGATATATATTTTGTAAATATTTTCTCCCAGTTTGTGGCTTACCTTTTTATTTTTTTTAATTGTAAAGAGTAAAATGTTTTAATGAAGTTATTTACCAAGTTTATCTTTTATGGTTTATGTTTTTTGTATCTTATTTAAGAAATTTTTACCAAACCCAAGCTTACAAAGTTTTTATAGAAATTTCGTAGTTTTGACATATAGGTCTTTGATTTAAAGTTTTATATGCAATATGAAATAAGGCATAAGAGTGATTTGTTTTACCAGTAGATATCCAGTTGTCCCAGCACTGTTTGTTGAAAAGACAGTTTTTTTCCTATTGAATTACTTTTAGTTTTGTCATAAATCAATAGACCATGAGTAAGTCTTACCCTGTTCCAGAAGTGTGCAGAAGTGTGTATGTGTGTGTGTAATAAAGTCAAAGATTTCATAGGGGAAAATTTTTTGTCTTATTTACTACAAAGTAAAAATGCTAGTTTTGTAAAATCTGTGAAATGTAAATACAGTTTTATAGATAAAAAGCTTTCCATAAACAATGGGAAGTGAATTTTACATGTTTTACAAAAAATATATGATAGCAATATTAATAAACACTAAAATGGAACATTTTATTTGGTCCATTATCCCCAACAAATCATGTTTTTCATTTTTTTCTTTTCTGTTTCTTGCATTTATGCTTTTATGCATACATTGATATAATTCTCTAATTCTGGTTTTTAAAAATTATGTTTTTTAGTATTATTATAGTATTTATAATTTTAATGGCTGTAAAATATTCCATCAAGTTCTACTATTATTTAATCCTAAGAGATCTTCTCAAGGTTTAATAAAATTGTCTCCAGGGTTCAGGTTGGAGAATCTCCATAAAAGTTTTCTTAGATATATACAATTAATAAAAGAAATATATGTAAATGCTTTTAATTTGGTAGTGTTTTCCTTTATATTTTTCCAGATCAGTTTCATTCTCAATAAGTGCTTGAGACATTGTGAATTTTAGCAAAATTTGTGTTAACTTTTAGATACATATTGTTGATGTATTTCTGTTAACTCTGCAATTGACCACTTTTCTTTCCTCTTCTTCTGTCTTACTCTCAGCTAAATGTTGCCAGCTACCTACAGATGATCTGCTTAACTGAGAATTTTAGAACTGATGTAAAAGACTTTGTAACATTGTTAACTGCAAATACTTGTGATATCAGGAAAAGTATCCTTTACTTACAATTCTGGATTAGAAGTGGAGGTGGATTTTTAGAAGAAAGGCCATTATCCTTTTGTCGTAAGTTGCTGTGTTATAAAAGAAATTTCTATAATGGGACCCTATGTTAAAATATATGCTATGCCAAAATATTTGAATGATTATAAAACTTTTGAGCATCTAGATATCACGTTAATCTTAAAAATAAACATACCTATGTCAACTTTGTTGATGAAAAGTTTTGTAAACATTAAATGTGGATAAATCGAATTAAACTGAACCTACAACAAATTGTTACTTAAACATTTATAAACATATAATTTCTTATAAACAGAATTCTATTAGTAACTTCTTTTTATCACTTATATAAAAATGGGTGATTTTTCCATATATAAAAATTATTTTTATATGACTGTTGTAAGTTCCCT
This sequence comes from Pteropus medius, assembly GCF_902729225.1. Classification (NCBI taxonomy): domain Eukaryota; kingdom Metazoa; phylum Chordata; class Mammalia; order Chiroptera; family Pteropodidae; genus Pteropus; species Pteropus medius. Next base: position 11,235,624 of record NW_024349799.1, on the reverse strand, counting down.
TTTAAATAGTCTATAATTCTATTTTTCCTAAAACCTTTATAATTTCAGAAATGCTTTATGATCAATCTTTAGTCATTATTACCTAATTCAAGTCACAGGTGCTTATTGAGGACTTCCATGCCAGGTGTTGTGTTTACATGAATAAAACATGGTTCTTTCCCTGAAGAAGTTCATAGTTTGTGGTTTCCATGCTTCATAGTGACAGTTTTGTAGTTAGAGTCTGCTCTGGGAAATATACAAATATTTAAATAAAACCAAGGTGAAGTTCTGTAATATTAATCCTGTCTCAGTTTTTTTCTTTGATTACTTCAAATTTTTAATATGTTCTTTTTCAAGGTAGACAACTGTACATTTAATTCAACAGAAGTTGGTAGTTTTCACTACTTCTTGCAAGTAAAAATGATAAATAAAACATGGAAAATAACCTGTTATAAAAAACAAATTATCACCATACTACTGGATATAAGGTGCTATACTAAGACTTTACAAGACAAAAACTAATTATAGCATTATTTGTTGAAGATCTTATATGCATTTCATTCCTGTCTTTTAAAAAAAGATATGCACTCATTAGAAATTCTAACAGTGCAGAAGTATGAAAAGTAAAAAAGATCTTTTTCACTTTTTAAAGGTAGCCACTGTTAGACCTTTGTCTATGAATATACAAATATTGCTTCCTACTTATTTAGCAAAATTAACCAATACTATTTATATTGTTAAACATTTTGCTTTTTTTTCACCCAACAATTTGTCAGTACTTAACATTTCTACTCCCTCTTTTTTCACAGCTGCATGCTATTTCATAATATAGAATGGCTGTAACATAATATAATTAATGATTTCCTATTTAGGGACATTTAAGTTATCTTCAGTTTGTCATTAAAGTATACAGTGAATATCTTTATACATACATTCTTGAGCATGTCTCTGAGTACTTCTGTTGGAGAGAATTTAAGTGTGGTTGCTGAGCCAAAGGCTATACATTTTACATTTTGATAGGTATTGCCAGGTTGCCTTCCAAAAATAATTATACGAGTTTATGTTCCCACCAAGAGTCTATGATGGTTCTTTTATATGCACTTTTGGGAAAGCTAGGTTATCAGTCATTTTAATTTGCAAATTTTAAAAAGTGAAAAATGATCAGTATCTTTTAATTTGCATTTCCACGATCACTAGTGAACTTGCACATTTTTTATGAGTTTGTGAGATATTTATTTGTATTTCTTATGTGGCTTGTCTTTTTATAGTCTTTGCACTTTTTTCTGTTGGGGTGTTTTGTAAGCCCACTACCACCTCACTTAACCTGTGTTTGCTAGAAATGTTTGTATTGTACTCTTTATGAATTAAATACATATGTGGAGAAGAACAAAATGGGGGTATAGGATCAAAAGATGCCAAAGAATCTTACATTAAATAATTGTTTGCAGTAATTTGTTAAAAATAGATATACTAACAAAATACTTTTTTATTAATTTTGAAGGAGGAAGCAGAAATGTGCAACTTGTTTGCTCTGAAGATGGCTCTGATTCTAAAAATAACCCTAAAAATACTAAGAGGACTCCTGTAGACCTTCCCAAATGTGACACTGGCTGCGTTGAGACCTCGTTTGGCCTTACGAACATTTTCTCCCCATCTGAAGACCTGTTTTCATTTTTGAAGGTATTTTCAATGGCTAGTTTGGAATGTTAAATTTATGTTCTTTTCATCTTCTCAACACTCTCTCCTATCTTTTCAATCTTAAGGTTAACTTAAATTTGCTTATAGTTTTCATAGGCTTCAGATTTCTGATTTTAACATATTGTAACTCTTTGACAAATGGTGCATAAGCATTGCTCTAAATGCATATTACATATTTAGAATAGAAATTAGAAATATTTCAGAAAAAGTATTGTTTGTACAAATGAGCTTCTAATTATTGAATTGGTGTATATCCTGAATATTAGAGAATTCTTCAAATTAACAGTCTATACTTATTTTTTAGATTCATAGTACTATTTTGGTGTATTAGGGGACTGTAGATTAATAAAATGAGGGGTAGTGACTCTTTACTTTGAAAATAGAATACAAATGACACTATATTCATATGGGTAGAAAAATGTTTAAACTATGTATTGTTATAACATTTCTTTACTCAAAATTGTTTTTCAGCACAAAACCAGAACAAAGGAAGAATGGCATAAGCTCATCCAGCTTCTTACAGAATTCCAAATGCGGAATGTAGATTTCTTATATAGTAATCTTGAGTTCATTCTACCATTACCTGTTATCATTTCAGAAACAGAAAACCTTTGTGGTTCATCAGTAAGTGTGGACACCAGTGCAGCAACAAAAAATATGAAATGTCTTGCTAGGAAACATTCTGAAGGAGAGAAGCCATTTAAAAAGTCACAAAAAAAGAAACATAAGAAAAAGATGGTAATTCTAGATGATAGTGACTTATTTGACACCGGATTGGACTTTTCTGCATCATCTTCAAATTCAGAAGAAAGCAAAACCAAAGAAAGCAATCCAGAGACAAAGAAACTGAACAAATGTTTAGAGTCTAACATTGAATCTATTCCTTGTCCTCCTAAAACACCAGCAGAAAAAAAATGTTCTGCCCTTATTTCTCACTGTTTAAATTCTCTCACTGAGTTCATGGATAACATGTCCTTCTTAGATGCCCTTTTAACTGATGTAAGGGAACAGAAGGAACTTGGTAAAAATGACTTTAGTTGGACAAATGGAAAGGTTAAAAGTGGACTTTGTGATGAGTTCAGTCTTGAGAACAGTGATGGATGGACTTCTCAAAGCTCTGGAGAATTAAAGGCAGCTGTAGAGGCTCTCAGCTTTACTAAGTGTTCTTCTACTATTTCCAAAGCATTGGAAACCTTGAATTCTTGCAAGAAATTAGGCAGAGATCCAACGAAAGACCTTACTTTTAATGTTTCACAAAAGCGCAACAATGTATACTTTAGTCAGTCAGTGGCTAATTTAGAGTAAGTCTTCCTTTTACTTTTTATTTTTCAATAATAAATGGTAAAGGGGAAATTATTAGGTTCTTACTAATTTTGAAATGCTGGGCTTTATTGATCATGGTAAGCCTTTGATATCAGTAATGTAGTTCTAATGAGACAGTTAAGGAGACTAGTCTGAATGCTGGGAAGAAAATTGAGAAATTAGGGTAGGCTAGAATTGGGAGACTCTTGAATGACAGGGAAAAGGGTTTGGATTTGCTGTGGTAGAGAGCAGGTAGCCAGCCATTAGAGATATTTCAGTATGGGAGTGGTTGATGGGTTGAAATGATAAAGGAAATTAATCTGGAATCTAGTTAATCTAGACTAGACCAGAAGCAAGGAGAAGCAGGAACCAGAAGCTGGTTGTATTTGAGATTGTTGCATTTTTATTGGGCACTAAAAAAGTAATGCATTATTTTTAATTTACAGCTGTTCTTGGAAGAGGGTAGCAGTCATTAAAAGCGTATTTTCTAGTCGATCTCTTCTGAACCTGGGTAATAGACAAGCTAGCATAATTGAATATTTGCCAACTCTTCGAAACATTTGTAGGACCGAGAAGCTAAAAGAACAAGGAAAAAGTAAAAGAAGGTAAAAGCTCTATAAAAATAACATTTTAGAAAGCAATTTCAAGATTAGTATTTTCATCTGATAGAAATATTAACAAATTATAATTTTCCTTGTAATTTTGACAGGTTCCTGCATTATCTTGAAGGAATTCACCTTAACATGTCAAAAGAGGTTGTGAACACTTTGGCAGCTGGCTTCCCTTAATATTCTACATTACCAATGCCTTGTACAGATTGTGATGTGGTCCCTAAGATACATTTTTATATTGATTTTCATGTAAGAGTTTCTCTTAATGTACATTTAAAACAGACTGTATATTTTTTATTAGTGTGCAAATATTTAAAATGAAAAAAATTGTGTTACAAATTGTATTTATGATGTGGTAGTTTTTTTTTCTGAATTTTTTGTATTATCTGATTTAGCTTTGTTGGAGTATTTTTGTGAGTGAGCTGTTTCTAGGAGGTAGAATTCACCAAAATAGTTCTAAAGATGTTTCAGTGCTACACTAATAAATAATTTTCCCCTTTCCTGGTACCTTTTAATCCACCTATCTACAACCAAGTGTCAGTACTCTCAAGTTAATATGAATCTCCTAGGTGATAACCTTTTTAATAAGTTTACACAGTCCAGAATAACAGAATTACATATATAATTCATAAGAAAACTTCCTGAGAAATCATGCTTCATTTTTTAAAAAGATCTTCCTGATAAATTTTAGCATGCTCCAACATATTTTACCATTGAATCATTAAATGTTGACTGTGAAATCAAGATTACGAATTGTAGTTTTCATGTTTTTTACCAACAAGATATGTGATATCTTGTATATTTTGCCAACTTAAATCACTTGCCTTGTACATTTTTCTTGTATTTTTATATCATTGATGTTTTATTTCATAAAGATATTAATGATGTTAATATATCTACTTTGGATAAACTGCTATTCATTAAAACCATAACAAAGGATTCCACTGAAGGAGATTATATATAATAGCCATTTTCATTTAATGTTTTTGGAGAAAGTATGTATTTTTAATTATAAGATTGTAAAGTACCACATTTCACTTACAATAATTTTTGCAGTTACATAATCAGGTGTACCTGAAAATAGTTTTCTATTTCAGGTGTTTATATTAGCTTAATATTCAGTTAAATTATCTGGTAAATTACATTTTCACCTCAAAAAGATCCTGATTTTGTACTGTTGAAAAATATAGATGATACCTGCTTAAAATGTATATGAAGATGTTTTTACCTCTTGTTTAACCTACTTTTTCTTGTATTGGTAATATGTTGATTAAATTAAAGACATGTCCCATATTTAAATAGGAGTTCTAGATATAATCACGTGAGTAATTATGGATATTATATAGGTTTGGATATAGGCTATATCTTATAGGTTTTGTCCTGTACAAGAGAGAATAAGACGCAAAACATTTTTTAACGTATATAAATTTTTTTTCTATCGAATACAGAGTTCATTACCTGAAGAGCCCTTACCTGTTAATCTGGTCTTTTATTATTAGGAAATTCTGATAACCCTCAATAATTGAGGAACTAAAGTTAAAATAAGTCCATAGAATTATATTTAAATGATGAAAAATCAAGAATAACTGAGATTTTTTCCTTCTTAAGAGGGACACATTTAATATTTTAGGCTTAACATAATTTGGGGAAAATTTTTTTCTCTATTCTTAAAGGTGATAAATTCCTGTAAGATTTAGATATACTTTTGTGATAAAAGTAAGCAAATTTTGATGAGTTTTCAATACTTAGGATCCTATCCTACCAATGTCTAAAACAGACACATTTTCATTTATAGCTATTTCCAGAAATAATGTGGGAAGTATAATACCACGTGTCTGGCATGAACAACTGGATGGTTAGTGAGACTGTTAACCGAAGTATAAAACAGTAGCAAAGGAGGTGGTTTGGAAGAGAATGATTTTAGACATGTATAGTTTGAGATATCTACATTTCCAAGGTGGGGATATTTATGATACAACCATTCAACTGTAGAGTTTTACATGTGTATGGCAACAAGTCTAGAGTGTATCCTAAACTCTCCAAGGAGTTTCAAGGTGCTGGAGGACTTCCACTTATTTTATACATTCCTGATTATTTGAAATTTTCCCCAATAAGTATATTTCACTTTTAAAGACAATGCTTTGACATCAAAGAAACCTGGGTTCAGTATAGGTGAGGTATATTTTCTCAAATGAGAAAATAAGTGATAGTATTTTTAAAAATAAGCTTTATGAATATAGTGATGAAGATCTATAACATTTAGAAATAATCTACCATTGCTTTTTTCAGTAGCTGCCTTTGCTACATAGGCTTGGACTAAGGCAGATATAATGGAAAAATAGTGCTACTTTTCTCAAAAGATGGTCTGTCAAGTAAAAGATTTCAAAGTAATATAATGAGCCTAATAATTAGACAAAGCTGGCTTGTTCTGTGCTTGATAGCTTGAGCTGATGAAAATCACCTTTTGGACGTAGTGCATCAAATCACATTCTTTTTACAGAATAAGAAGAGGATTCCACAAGTTGTGTTATCAGTTATATTTAACTTTATTCCCACAATGAGCACCACTCAGAAAAACTCATTCTCTATTTCAGCAAATTCTTTAGTATAGATGGTATTTGCTTTTAAAGATAACTTTGTTTCTCGTTTTGGCTGTTTAGGGGCTATCTTATTATTTAACACTTAAAACTATAAAGGCATAGAATCTCATAATTATTGATTTGGCCTTGGCTTATTGTGTAAACCATTGAAGAGCCAAAAGTCTGACTTTAAACGTCTACAAAACATGTTTTCTTCTCCATTAATATGGATGTTCTACACAGTTGGTTTTTGCAACTTTAAAGCTAATAAATATAATTTAACATTAAAACATTATATATTATCAGAATTTTAAGGTTGAGTGTCAAACACTGCTAATTCATAGAAGGCAACAGCTTGTAATAATGAATCATATAACTCTTCTATTCTGTATTGTTCAGTAGACGAAAACATCTGTCTGTAGTGGACTATCTTATCTGTTGGGAAGAATACCCGAGGCTCTTCTTTCAGTACAGACTCTGAGAGAAACTGCTTCACTAGTTCTTTTCCACTAGTCCGGGTGTCACCAACCATTAGTTCAAAGTGCTTCCCCACTGCATTTCGGTTCATGCTCAGCACCTGATGTTGGCCATCCTGGGCAAAAGTTTTGTTTAATAAGGCATAAAGCATGGCTTCTATGGTATGCAAATGTAATAGTATCGGAAACAAAGAAGAGTTCTGAATTGAAAGTCCTGTTTTTTCCAGAACATAAAAGTCTGCTTTAGGTATCTTTGAAATGACTGAAGAAATCTTTAAAAAAAAAAAAAAATACATAAATGAGCAGAAGTCATTAAGTTTCATTGTTTGGGTCCCCTCTCTGTCCCACTTCTGTTTTTAAAATATATAACTTACGTTATATTGCTATTGACAATTTTGAAGTAACTGGAAAAGCATTTATAGAAGAGTCAAGACAGCCAAGTTCTGGTCATGGTTCTATCAGGCACAAACTGAGCTAAGACAAGCCATTTAGTCTTCCTAAGTACTACTTTCTTCATCTGTAAAATGGGCTCATAATTTCTAAAATCTATGTTGGCTTTAAGATCAGACAACTTAAAACTTTTATTAACCTTTTAAAAATTTCTAGGGTAGAGCATAGGGTTAGAAGAACGAGCTTAAAATCAATCACCTCTGCAACTGACTGATCACATCAGATGCTTGATTGAACCAGTTTTAATAGGTATAATCAGGGTGATAATTATTGCCCATCTCAGCTTTCAAAGACTCAAATGAGAAAATAAGTGATAGCATTTTAAAAAATAAGCTTTCTGAATAGATGTTGAAGATTTATAACATTTAGAAATAATATACCATTGCTCTTTTCAGTAGCTGCCTTTGCTATATAGGCATTTCTTGAAATAAATGAAAGATTCAATTTTTTAAAAAATCACTGGTGATGGAAAACATAATTGGAATGGGTAATAATAACTAAAAGAAAATCCATTCTTACTATTTTATTACAGGGTAATAATAACTACAAGAAAATCCATTCTTACTATTTTATTACATTCCTTTTAAGATTAGAAGATTAAACTGTACAAGGAGCTCTAGCAGGTAGGAATTTGGAGGTGTAACTGCCTTACCTCTTCTAAGTAGACAGAAGATAAGTACGTTCCTTTCATCAACGGGCAACATTCATTTTGCTTCCAGTCTAGCACTACCAATTTACGATCAAGGTGAGCCCAGGCAATTCTTCGAGTACCAAAAACAATGGATACGATACTATTAACTGCCTAAAACAAAAAGCCTGCTTTAATTGCAAGTGTAAACTAATTTTGACAGAAAATTTAAGCTAAAAAACAAATCGAAATTAGGTAATAGAAATACATTTACAGTTCATGAACTAAGAATTCTTAGAGAAATTATCAAAAGGTAACCAGTAACAGTTTACAGATAAAGAACCTTTAACTGTCCTCAACACCTAGCTTAAAGTAGGCACTTAAATACGCAAATGTTGCTGGGGACTGTGCTAGATCCTGGGAAACCAGGAACATAGCCATACATTATAAGAAATATCACCATACAATAGTTACACTGTAGAAAGGAGAAATGGTCAGGGAAGACTTACTGGAGGACTAGGAGAATGAGTAAAATGGTAAACGGGAAGTTATTTCATCCAGATGTCCACATGGTAAGATGGTTTGACACCTCAGGCAGTGGAATAAAGAATGCAACTGGGAAAAGGGCAGAGGGGTAACTTGCTTTATCCTGAGAGCTATAGAGAACAACTAAAGCATGTAACATTCAGGCATGACATGAGATTTACAGTCGAAAAGATCACAGCTTTGTGGAAGATGGACCAGAGGAGGCTAGACTAGAGATAGGGATTTGTTCTAGGTAACTGTTACATGACAGTATTAAGACAGTAGCAGTGAGAAGGATAAGAAACATCAGAGATAATGTGAATAGAACTGATATGTGGGATGATCAAGGAGCCTAGGGTAACTCCAGTTTTATTTCAGTGACTGGCATCATTAATCAAGATGATGATAGGAGGCAGATGGAAGGTCAGGGGAAACAAGTTTTTTAATCTATTTTGTTCAGGATGCTTCTAAGGGGAAGTATGTAATAGATAATTGGATATATGGATTTAGCTCTGTGCGAAGTCTGGGCTGGAAACAATACAATGGCATCACCTCATTCCCACATGGTTCATTTAGTTATATGGACAAATTAATATGTTCTATAGATACAGAGGCAGATAAGCAGGAACATTTCATAATCCTATACCCATCTCCCTCTCACTGCCAAGGAATGGATAAATATCCATTAAAGGCAGAATAGTTTAGATGTCCAGACATCTACAAAATACAGGCCTTCTTTTGGTTCTTAAGTTCAATGATCCTTGAGCTTTAGTGTGCATAAGAATTACTGAACCAGGTTGCCTACAGTACTTCATCAGCAAAAGATTTTTTTCAAGGGCTTTACCGCATGATTTTCTCCATACAAACTAAGTTTAGAACCTAGGCCTCTGAATAAGATGTAACTCCACTAATCTGAGTATAAATAATAGTTTTAGCCATAAGTTTGAATGAAAATCCAAACCGTGAAAAATTTGGTTCAAATGTTTCAGATCAGTGGGAGTTCTATTAGGAGTCCAGATGAATGAAATCTGCAAGTCCTCTGAAAGTTGCTGCAATATTCTGTGTATGTATGTCTGTCTAGCTAGCTGTCTTATATTTTTCCTGAAGAGTGTCCACAGCTTTCAACGGTTTTCAAAGAGTATCTGTAATCTCTCCAAAATTGAAAACTCCATAAAAATTGATTATTATGGGATGAGAATATTTTATCAAGTAGTGCAACATAGGACCCAAGTTCCTCCAAGGTTTAATGTTTGATGTGTCAAGTAATTCTAATATTTACTTTTTCAGACAACAATGAAAAAGACTTCCTTTCCGAACGCTTTTTAAAGGGAGGATGGGGGCAGAAAATAACTTTAAACCTACTGGAAAGACAACTATAATGTTCTAAAGTCACTCCTTGGCCATAAGCTATCTTTGCATCTTAATTTCTCATTACTTCCAACATAACTAGCAGACACAGTCAGATATCTCAACATTCCTCTTAAATAAACCTTGCACAGACCTACTTCTCTATGTCACTGTTCTTTCTTTCCAGAACACCCTCCTCTTTCAGCTTGCCTCTCTCTCTCCAAGATCCAAGCTGAGTTCTTCCAGTAGACTTTTCCCAGCAGTCATAGCCCAAATTAACAAACTATATATCTCATTCTTTGATACTGATCACATACTACTTTGTATAATAGGTTATCTTATAATATGCGTATGTCTGGGCCTACCAACTGGTGCCCAGAATAGTGTTTTGCAAAGTAGGTTCTCAAATATTTAGGTAGTATAACAAACATTAAGAAAAAGGGTATACCTTAAGTCTCTCTCTTCCTATTTCCGGTTTGATGAGCTTTCTCAAGAGCCGGTTTTCCTGTGACTTTCTTTTTTTCCCTCCAGTCTCTGGACAAAGAATGGAGTTACAAACTTGAATGGTAGTTTTATACTGGAACAAGGGCACATTCATTAAACTCTCCAAATTCTGAAATGGCCCAAACTTTTCTCTGTGCTCTACAATATTGACGGACTTTCTCCCACGAAGCAATTTGAAAGCTTCAAGTTCTTTATCAGATGCTGTATTCAACACGTGCAAGATGGAAGCCTGCTGTTCTGAAGAGAAGAGCTTGTCAAGTTCATTTCCAGATTTCTTTGTATTTTCATTACAAAAAGCAACATTGGAAATAATTTTCTTAGGTGCAGTGGATTTTTTCTGACAGCAGGAATTATGTAGTGCCTGGAAAACGGACGACCGTGATGGAATTAGAAAACATCTCCACCTCCCTAAAAAGAAAATTTAACAAAATATAAGTTGGGATGTCCTACTTCCTTAGTGTTAGTTGCAACTTGGTCAGAACCTTTGCAAAATGACATAGACTTTCCCATAATTTAACAACTAGTGAACCAAATTTTCTCCTGGAGAATCATCAATTTTAATTTTAAAATCATATATATAAATAATAGGGCTTTCTGTTGTTTTTACTCACAAGAGATGTCTTCTGATTTTTGTGGATAAGTCTTAAGTTTTACTATCTAGAAATCTTAAGCTCATCAAGAAGCATGAATTTAAAACAATGATTTCAACTCTAATGTTTCTGACATTTATTTTCACTAGTTTCTCTTCCGGTAGAACCAAATAAAATTAAATTTCTTAAGTTCATAACAAATGCTTTAGCCGAGTGGTATGTTTAAGAACGGTTTTTATTTTCTTCTGCACACTTTTCAAGATTTCTACCAAGACTACGTTTCTGCAAGCATAAGAAAAACCATATAAGGAACAATTCTGTAAAACCAAAGGAAAATCACTCCCACGGCTGCAGCCACAGGAAAATAATGCAGCCAGAGGTAAGAAGCGGCTTTTAGAATCTGAACCTTCGGCCCGCCGCGTACTGCGGGAAGGAGTAGCTCACGGACCCCCTAGTCCAGGAAAGCATAGTCGCTCCGAGGTTCGGGGACCGGAACCGCCCGGTCAGCTCAGCTGGGACTCCAAGAAGGAGACTTGGACATGGGACCTGAAAGAGAATATACTCCAGGACCAGAGGCTAAGGGCAAACAGGAAATTAGCGCGACATTCCAGGCACTCTACCTCCTGCCATGAGGACACTAAGGACGTTCATCTTCCAAGTAAAATTAGTACGTTCCCACAGTCCAAACTTCCTCCCCTGACTTCCGCTTCCTGCGTGCTTCGTCCAAAAGTGCCCGGCCTGTCCGCGAAGAGACTCTGGCGGAGGCGGCGTTCCGGAGTCCCGCGGGAGGTGAGTGCCCCTGAGCAGTGGGCGGGCAGCGACTGAGATGCGGGCCTCCGGGTACCTGCAGAGAGGCTCTGCGCTGGGATCCCGTCTCCCTGGGGGGTCCGCAGACTCGTTCCACTGCATCTAGGGAATGTTCTCGCCCCTACCGGCCCCTGACAGCAGCTGAGCCGAATCTCTGGGAAGAAAACGGCTAGGCAAGTCTTAGCCTGTACTTGGCAAGGTCCCTCCTCCTTCGGGGAGACTCCCTGAGTTTGTTCTAGGCATATTTAGATCGATGAGCTCCGTTGGAGCCCTTCCTGGGGAGCAGAGAGCGGAGGCTGGTGGGGGAGCTTAGACGTTTACACAAATAATACCAGGTAGAAAAGAATAACTGGGAGAGATGCGAGGTGTTTCAGGAACTCAGCAAGGAAACGGTGTGCAGGCGGGAGTGCAGGGAAGAGCGAAGTAGGAGGAGGTGGCTGTGGCACGGGACCTTTACAGTGGGATCAGTATTCCATTTGGAAGGGAAGGAGGGGGTGAAGCTGGCGCTAAACTTGGTTGGACCTTGAATGCAGGATGGAGCGCCACCAGGTAGCCGGAAGCCACTGAGGCTTTTGTGGAGTCAGATTGGACGCGTTTCTAGAAAATTGACCTTGTAGAGAAGTGTAAAGCTGATTTGGAGGTGAAGAGGCTGGGAGCAAGGAGAGAAGTGGGAGGCTAGTATATCTTCTCAAGGGACAGGCAACCATAAGGAACTGAATTGGGAGGTGTAAGGAGAATGTAAAAAAAGGATTCTTTCTGGAAGATGGGGAGACTTTGAGACTTTAGCTAGTTTTGTGAAAAAACAGAAAGTCAGGAGAAAAGTAGCTTTTGGAGGGAAAGGTGGATGGAATCGTATTTTTATGAGGAGGCAACGTCTGTGTAGATATTGCCCAGGAGATGGGGAGAAGGTAATTCATAAGAATTACTCATGGGAATTCTAGGAATCCTGACAATTACTGAAATATTTCTCTAACAAGAGATAAAGTCAACTTTTTGTGCAAAATCCTCCAAATCAATAGGAAGTAATTTTCTTATTCCACTTAATAAGATGTTATGTGTTGAATTGTAGCTCTCAAAAAGTTATGATGAAGTCCTAGCCCTCAGTGCCTCAGAATGTGACCTAATTAGGAAATAGGGTCATTGAAGACATAATTAAAGTTAAAAAATGAGGTCACACTGTAGTGTGTGTGTGTGTTGTGGGGAGCCAATTCAATATGACTGGTGTCATTACAAGAAGACAACCATAGGAAAGCCATGTGAAGATGGAGGCAGAAATTGAAGCAATGCACCAACAAGCCAAGGAACGCCAAGGATCGCCAGCAGGTCATCACAGGCTAGGAGAGAGGCATGGAACAGATTCACTCTCAGAAAGAACCAACCCTGCCGACATGTTGATTTCAGGCTTCAAACCTCCAGAACCGAGAGAATAAATTTCTATTGTTCTAGCCACCCAGTTTGCAGTAAATTGTTACAGTAGCCCTAGGAAACAAATACGTGAGGCTGTAAGGAGCAATGGTGATAGATGTTTTCAGAGATGATATAGTTCACTGGCAAGATGCAACAAATCACTTGCTACCTGCACAACTTTAGACAGTTTCTCATCCTCTCTGAGCCTCAGCTTCCTCATTTGTGAAATGGAGATAACAGTACCTGTCTCACATGTCTGTTAAGAGGATTTCTTGTTAAAAACCGGATGCAGAGAATCTGACATATAATAAGGATTCAATAAATGTTAGTTCCTCATTAAAGCATTACCTTTTATCGAGAGCTAATTATTAATGAGCTTGAGGGTAAAATCCCTCATTCCTCAGAGCATTCATTCAGAATTTGGAAGCTGGAAGTGGTAGGGAAAGAAGCAACCACTATGCGCGATTTACTGTAAACCAGATCAATGTGTTCAAAATGAAAGTCGTCATCTTCCCCCAAAACCAGTTCCTTCTCACTTCCCTAGTTTTGTTGCCCGGATGCAGGTATCCCTGGCTCCTCCTACTCCTTGCATCATTATGTCTAGCCTGTTATCTAGTTTTTTATGTTTTTAAAACTTTTTTTACCATGACCCAGGACGCATAGATGTACATGTGAAACATATCCTCCATTAAAAATACTTTGTGTTTTTACATATAATGTTCCTTGATATTTCCTGTTTCATTTTTTTAAAAGCACCGATTCGTTTTTAAAGCTACATAAGGTGGAGATGTTTAGTAGATAGAAATGTAAGTCTGAAGCTAAGGGAGAGGACTGTGCTGGGGTATAGATTTGGAAGCCATCAGCATACAGAGGACACTTTATCCCATGAAAATGCTGAGATGAGCCAGAGAGACGGGGAGTATGAGCAAAGCACAGTGAATGAAGGAGAGAACTCTGGGAGTAGCAATATTGTGAGTGAGTAGAGGGTTCGGATTTCCCACTGTCTCACCTCTGCGGCTTTGCACCTGCTAGACCCTTTCCCTCAGATGCTCTCTTCCTAAAATTGTCTGAATTCTGCTCCCCTATTCCCTGCCCCGAGAAGCCTCCTGTTTCCAAAGCCAGATGCATCCCTCCCTTCTCTCCAGCACTGACTCATATCTCCCTAACAATATATACTGTCTTGAACTATAGGGTTTTTTGTTTTGTTTTGCTTCTGACTACATGTCTTTGTCCTCTTATTTGACTCTATACATTTTCCCAAGGTGATCTGGAAGCTACCAAGTAGAATATATCAAAAATCCATTCGTGGTCTCTCAACATTCCACTGGATACAGAGGGGTTCGGTAGTTGTACTGAAACTCTGGAGCCAGTCAATACCGTGTTTTAACCCTGTGTTCCAAACTCAGCATACTAACAATGTAAACTGGAGCAATTGATGCCACTTCTCCAAGCCTCTCCAGATCCCTCTAGTGCACAAGGGATACAAGTCATAATTATATGCCCTATAATACCTAGCACATTTCCTGGTACACATAGGGATTCATTAACTGTTTGTTGAAAAGGTAAATTAATGATCATATATATAACATCCAAAAGGTTAAGTTTATAAATATTCTATTAGGTTTAACTATGTGAAAGAAGCCACATACTTATATACTTATACAAAAAAAGGGAAAAACTAAAAATTAGTGTTCCATAAATTCATGACCTCGACATAGGCAAACATTTCTAAAACATGACATAAAAAGCATTAATTATAATGGAAAAATAGATAAATTTGACCTCATTAAAGTTAAGAACATTTGTTCATAACGAAAAAAATAATATAAATGGAGCCACTTTAAAATGGAGCTGGAGCTGCCATCCCATAGGAACTGCCTTGCACATCTTATTCCTCAAACCTTTGGAATGTTAAAGCAGGGCAAAATAACCTTTGAACTGGGCCTAAAGCAACAAGTCCCAAAGATATGTTTGCAAAGATAACAAGAAAGCATATTATGGCAACCAGACTGATAACTACTGGACTGAAAATTAAAAACATTGTTTGGAATCAGCGTCACTATGTTAGACTATCTGCACCTATAGAAATGCCTTCCCTCTATTGACGTAATTGTTCCCCTTCTCTTTCTCATAAACACCCCTTGCTTTGTCTTCTAATCAGAACACTATTTGGGTTTCTGCCCGAATCAGTGGTTCCTGAATAGCTACTCTTTTTGGATCTCAAATGCTTGTTGCCTCAAACTTTGGCCTTTAATTTTTAGGTTAACAATTAAAAGATACCAGTGAAAGAAGACATTTGCAACACATATAACTAACAAAGAACTCATATCTAGAATATATTTTAAAATTTCTACAAATTAATAAGAAAAAGTCAGACAAACCAACTGAAAAGATGGATAGTAGACTTGAATAGGTACTTCACCTAAAGAGAATATTCAAATGATCAGTTAGCAGATGAAAAGGGTTCACCTGTATTAGTCATCAGAGAAATGCAAAGTAAAACCCACAGTGATATCAGTACACACCCATGAGAATAGCTAAAGTGAAAAATTTTATACTGATCCATGGATCCAAGGATTGGCAAAGAGGCGGAAGTCACATAACATACATGCTGATAGAAGTGTGAATCACTTTGGCAAACTATTTGGCAGTATCTATTAAAGCTGAACATATGTATAGTTGAGGACTCAGAAATCCCACCCCGGGTATATATTCAACAGAATGCAAATATGTGCACTAAAAGACATGTAATAGTTCAACTGTACATAAATTGCCAATTTCTGACAGTTACTAAATTACAAAAATTGCAATTTCACATAGTTAAACCTAATAGAATATTTATAGAACCACTCACTATTTATATTAGCAAAACCTGGATTAGCTCAAACATCTAAAGATTATGCATATATTAAGTAAACTTCAGCTACACCCAGCAACATGGATGAATCCCACAACACGTAATATTGAATGAAAGAAGCCACATACTTATATACTTATACAAAAAAAGACAAAATAATTTATAGTGATAAAAATCGGGTTACATTTGGGAATGGGAGCCTTTTGGATGCTACGTTATGTTCTTTTTTTGAGTTCTGGGTGCTAGTTAAACGTGTGGGCACTTTCTAAAAATTCATCAAACTGTACACTTATTATTTGTGCACTTTTCTGCATGTTTGTTGCACTTAAATAAAAGTTTACTGAAACTTAAATAAAAGTTTAATTCTCCAAGCCACTTGAATTAGATATGCATCCTATAAGGTTTGGATGTTTATTTAGTCCTCAAAGTCATTCACCTCTGCAAAAGTAGCCAAGACCTCCTTAAAGGATGCTGATTCTTGCCTAGACCATTCAGGTCAGGGAGCACATAGTTTGTGAATTGCTCTCCACAACCAGGAATATTTTGTGGAGGAAAGACAATCGATCCTACTAATCTTGGTCTGGGAGAAGTTTTGGAATTTTTTCTGCTTTTATGTTACTTATTATTATTATTATTATTATTATTATTATTATTTGTATTGCACACAATTAAAATTATTAAGCAAATTATCAAAATTAAAAACAGTATTCACAATTTGAAACCCAGAATCAGAATACTTGGGCTCATGCTCAACATTGCTACATATTATCTATGTGTATGACAGTTTATTACTATAAGGAAAGTTTTCTCGTTTGCAAAATTAAGCTCAAAGTATCACTTTTACAAAGTTATTGTAAAAATAAAATTATATAAATCGTAGGTAGAATAGAAATGTTATACAATGAAAGATATTAATTAGACAATTGATTATGTAGATTGAGATGAGTTGTGATTATCAAGAGGAAAATGCCTAGATGCTTTATAAAATAATCCTTTATGTAATTAATTTAGGTATGACTAAACAGAAGTTTTAGATTTTTGAACCCAATTTTAAAACTCTAGTTCAATAAGGTTGCACTCCAATTTCAAATCGAATTTCCAACGGATGTCACCCTAATTCCTTTAATCGTAGCTGTAACTAAACCTCTATTACTAACTTCTCACTCAGTGATCCAAGTAATGATAGAAAATGTAAACACTCAGTTATCTTGTTTATTCAAGATTTATTTTATGGTTCTTCAGATTTCACAACTGGACTTTTCAACTCTCTGGATCTCTGTCAGGTTGTATTTTATTCGGAATGCAAACTTCCATAAGATGGACTGCCTGTGTAATGAGGCTCTCAAATCCATTCATTTCAACCAACATTTTTTTTTACTGTCACAAATTTCATATAACATAAAATTCAATATTTAACCTTTTTAAAGTGTACAATTCAGTGGCATTTAGTACATTCACAATATTGTGCAATGATCACCACTATCTAGTTCCAAAACATTTCGAACACCCCAACAGGAAACCTTGTACCAATTTAGCAGTCATTCTCTGGCCTCCCTTCCCCCAACCCCTGGCAACCACTAATCTGCTTCCTCTATGGATTTTCCTCTCCTGGACAGGTCACAGAAATGGATCGACTATTTTTGGGGCCCAGCACTTGCTAGACATCAAGGGTAAAAAGACGAATACGTCAATCTACTCTTAACGAGATCACTGCCAACTGTGATGATTATTGTAATAGAAATATGAACATTGTGAGAACATAGATGAAGGTAATAAGGGCAAGCTGAAGGAAGTAAGATTTGAATCTGGGCTTGGAAGCCAGAATTTGCTAGGCCAGTGGGGGCTGGGCAAGAGGGTAGTGTAGAGGAGGAGGGAGCTGGAAGAGGAGAGGGAGCAGCATGAGTAAAGCACAATGGCATGGAGTTGGACAGCTCTGTGTTAAAAGGAGGTGGACAAAGTATATCCCAGGCACATTACCACCCCAGGGCCTTTGCACTTGCTGTTTCCATTTCCTGGGACACTTTTCTTTCAGATAGGTGCCTGGTTGGCTGGAACTCTTCCTTCGGATCTTTGCTTCAATTTGTGGGAAAGGGGGAAATGTCCCCTTTTCCTCTTAGTTCTTCAGGCTGTTTGAATAATTAAAATGATATAAGATACATTAAGAGGAGAAATTAACTAAATTTAATTACATATGAATGTGCAGGGGTTCCATAAGATCATGGGGCTGGAGGACAAATCGGGCAGTTAAGGCTTATATATATCATCTTGAGCTAAGGAGAAAGTGGGGTTGACTTGGGACTTCAAAGGGGAAGAAGGCAATTCACATGGAGCTAGAAAAGCAAACGTTTGGTAAACAAATGTTTGCTGGGCCATTTTTAACAATAGGACACAGACAGGACTTTGATCTAATAGGTCTTGCTGGGTTCTTCCCTGTCTATTACACCTATTTCAGATTAAACTACAGTTATCTATAACAATAGTTCCCTTCTTTGAGTAGGATCTCTATCTAAATATTTTTAGGTAGTGAGAGAAAAGATCAATTTCTTCGTGAGTCTTTTGTATATTAAAAATAACCAACTTAAAATAATCAGTATCCCAAAGAGGCATATTTTGGGGTGGCAGTTCTGCTCTCCTTCCAATATCACCTCAGAGAGGGCTTCCTTGACTTCCCTATGAAAAGAGCATCTTGCATCCTTCTCTAACCCCTTATTCTGTTTTCCTTTAGAGCATTTATCACTCCGGTACCATATGGTATATAGGTATATTTGTTTCTCTATTCATTTTCTGTCTCCTCTACTTGAAGATAAGCTAGCTGCACAGAGGCAGGACTGTTGGTAGGACTGTTTGCTTTGTTTATAGCTTTATCCCTAGTACCCGTCACAATGCCCGGCATAAAGTATGTGCCTTATAAATATTTCATGAGTGAATGAGAAAACACTTAGGCAGTACTGCAGTGGGTTCTGAGCTGGTTCCTGTTGAAGACAAAGTGCTATTGGATATACAAACAAATAGGTAAACTCTGTCAGATTCTTTTGCCTGGCTACTTGATTTTTCGCTGTTTCACATGCCTGCCTGTGATTTATTTCCTTCAAAAAAGAAAACTTTTGTGATCCTAAGTCTTCTCACTTTATTGCTTATTATTTTTTACCCATACTCATTTCTTCATTTACTTATCAAATACTTATCAAATTCCTGCTATGTGGCAGGCAGGTGCTGGGGATACAAAGGACACCACTGACCTGCCCCCGTACTCATGAAGTTAGATGAGTAAGAGAGAACAGTAAGCCAATGAGCAATTCCAGTGGAGTTTGACGCTTGAAAGTACAGTGTTAAAGAGGTTTGCTTTGGGCACAAAGATACTCATTACAGCCTTATGTATAACAGCAAAAAATCTGTCAAAAGCTACATGTCCAACAACAAGGAAATATACATGCCTCGTGCAATATTACATAGCCATTAAAATGAAGCATATATAATAATATGAGATTATGTAAAGAAAGTAAAAAAGGATACAAAGTTATATTGAAAAATATGGTCCTGATCATATAAAAAGATATATAAAAGACCAGAAGAAAATTCATGAAAATGTTCATGAAGATTGATGGTGGAACTACTAAAAGCATATTAAGTTAAACTGCATGACATTATTATTTTTGTAAGTCAATGTCATATGGTTCTACCTAATATATTGACGAAAAGAGCCCAAGGCAAACTTGAGTCGAATCTCAGATCAAATGTATGTATCATTTAATATGCATCATCCCAGTTGGGCAACCTTGGACACATTTACTTGGACACATTAAAATTCTCTCTCAGGGCCTCAGTTGCCTCATCTGTAAAATGGGCATAAAATAGGCTACACTTCAGGGTTGTATTTAAGATTAAATGGAATAATGAGTGTAAGGGACCTGATGCAAAGCAATTCTTGAATAAAGGTGGCTATCACTGTGGATGGTGTTTAATTATGTTTTTTTTTTTATTCTGAAACTAACAAACAGAATTATTTAAATTTTCAAGGGAGCTGTGGACTATTCCCTGGGGATCTGGAGCCCAGTCCAGGCCTGGGAATGTGATTGAAGGCTTTCTTCTAGTCCTGCTTGGCTCAAAAGAGACAGTGATCCTGAGAGCAGGGCTGGACGTTTGTGCTCTGAGGGACCCTGGGAGCTTTATTTACAGAGCACACTCTGCCTCAGCAGCTGCTGTTTGGACTGAGCCCATGAGGCAGGCCTGCCTCAGCCCACTTTGCCCCTCAAACCCTGGTCCCTGATCCCCATGCTCAGCGTCCACCTGGTCACAACAGCCTTTGGCATGGTGTGCTTCCCTTAGGAGCAACTTCTGGTTCCAGAACACAGAGCTGAGCTGTTTTGATCCTGTCCAATACCCATAAGCAGGCTACAGAGTTTCTCTTGTGGTGATAAAAAAGTTTTGGAAATAGATAGTGAAGATAGTAGCACAACAGTGTGAATATAATTAATGCTGCTGAATTGTACACTTAAAAATGACCAATTTTATGTTATAGAAATTTTAGCACAATATTTCTAAAAATGGAAAAAATAATCCAGGAATGGGAGGACTAACGGAAGAGCAGGCTGATCCTCTGGAGTTTCTGGACATAACCTGGGTCTGGTGGATACTCTAGCAGGAGACCTGAATTTAGGTCCCTGTACTGCCCCTTATTTGGCTCTGGGGTAACTTAACTCCTCTGAGGATGACATACTGCCCTCGGACGGCTGCCAAATGTGATCAAATGGTGGGAAACTCTGTAAAACACTGTAATTGTTAATTAGCATTATCCTTCTCTCTCTCTTTTCTCCTTTCCTTCCTTCCTCCTTCCTTCCTTCTTCTTCCTTCCTTCCTTCCTTCCTTCCTTCCTTCCTTCCTTCCTTCCATTTTGCTCTTGATGCCTGTAATTCCACCTTAAGTTTTAGAATTCTGTTAAGTGGAAACTTCCAGAAATAAGGATGGCAAAAGGGTAAACTAAAGAAAGCTCTCAATCTGCCTCCTCACAGTAAAGGAGATGCTATATTTTCCTTTTGTGGGACCTCCAGGGAGGGGATGGTGAGACTCGAGGTGCCAGAGGAGAATAGCTCGGGTGGACAGAAATGCACAGAACTGGGAGGACCAGGGTGCCCCAGAACCACCCCCAACGTCACAGTTTTGCAATGGCATTGGGCAGCAGAGAAATGGTGAACTTCAACTGTCATTTGTCCCCCTACATCCCCCCTCCCTAGCCTTAATACCTTAGATGCCTTTCCCATCTTTCTCCTGGGAGATTTATTTATGTTCTTTTTTTTCATCTAAAGCAGCGGAAATGAATCATCTTTCAGCCTGTTTGGTAAACAGCCCTATGCCCTCTGACCCTGCTGGGCTCTCTCATTGGTTCCTTTGGAGCTGCTCCTGGGCTAGGCCTCCCTGTCCCCCCACCCCCACCTCCAATCCCCACACCCTCCTGGCTGGTTATTTTGGGTAATGTCCCCCACCCACCCTACCCTCCACCACAACCCTAGGCCTAGAGCTTGACTTCCTTCACCCTGGGAAAGATGGGAAATGACACACAGCATTCCAAATGAGGATCCCACGAGCCGACCAGAGGCGCAGGGGAAGCAAAAGAGCCATTGTGCTTTGAGGGCTTTGTGCTCCATGTACTGGCACATCTCAATGACCCAATTAGGTGGATCTTGAAATCCTCATTTTACAGATGAGGAGTCCAAGGCTCAGAGGAGTGAAGGCACTTGCCCAAGGCCACATAGCTAGTGAGTGATGAAGCCAAGATTCAAAGCCTGGATTTCTGGATTCATTCTATTATACTGGGCTGCCTGCATATATGCGTTGAATTGGGGATTCAGGTTAGTCAGCTACAACATCAGCTGCCATCCAGCTGATGGAAACCTAACATCTGTGTGCATTAAGCCGCATGCATATGACAGATGGGTGTTTACCTACAGAGGGGATGGCAAATGTGTGTAGTGTGTGTCCTTCCAGGAGCCTGTGGGTCTCTGGGGATGATGTCAAAGATATGGATAGGGTAGGGGAAAGGGATGAATAAAATGCTCATATTCAAGACCACCCAGGCCCTGCTCATACCTCACAGTGATGGGACTTCACAGATAAAAGTGGCAAGGTGTGTCCACTTGGTGAAACTACACTTCCTGGTGAATACGATCATGCCACTGTTTATTGGACTTCTAAAAACGTGCAGGTACTATTTCTAGGAGCTTTGTGGGAAACAGAAATAAAACTACTGATATCAGACTATCTAGTGTGGGCTGTGGGAGAGATTACTAAAGGCTAGGTATCAAGGAGGGCTTCCTGAGGAGGTGGTATTTGAATGTCTCTAAGTCGCTAAGTAGATGTAGAATCTACATCAGTAGAAAGCTGTAATAGAAGTTAGAGTCTATTTGACTTTCCAAGGAGTTTTGAGGCGCAAGCATATAACCTTTATTCTCCTTCTACAGAGGTGGAAACCGAGGCCCAGTGAAGTTGAACAGGTTATCCATAGTCACGCAGTCAGCAAGAGGCAGGCCAGGATTTGATCTGGGACCACTGGGGCCAACTCCAAACCCCGCGCTCGGGGCGATCCCTGTCGGTGCCCGCCTTAGCTCAGAGCCGGAGCGTAGTCTGCAGAGCTGGCGCACAGATGGGACGCGCCCGGGGAGGGGCGGAAAGTCGTGAAGGGGCGGAGCTGGCGGCGGCGCGGGCCAGGCGGGCGGTGCTCGGGGTCTGTGCCACTCCACCTGCCCAGGAGAGAGCACGGGTCATGGGCTGCCGCCGGCCGGGTGGCAGCCGGGCTGGGCCCCGCTGAACCCGCGGAGCCTGCCATGGGCGACTGCGAGCGCAACAAGAAGCGGCTGCTGGAGCTGCTGCAGGCGGCGGGCACCGGCAACGCTCACTGCGCCGACTGCGGGGCCGCGGGTAAGGGCGCGGCTGCGGGGGCAGCCTGGGACCCGGAGCAGGACCCCGGCCCTCCAGACCCCTCCCCTTTTCTTAGACCGGATCCCGCCCGGGGCCCTCGTTGGACCCGGCCGTGACCCTATGACACCTTCGGAGCCAAGCCCCAGTCCATTCACTGAATATCCGACACAGGCCTCCGACCGCTCTCTCCTTAACCTCCTCCTCAGTCTGGACCCGAGTACCCTGACCATCCAGCTCACCTCCCTTGTCAGACACCTTGCCCACCCAGGCCTCGGTCCCTGCTGTCTTTACTCCCGAACGAACCATTTCCCATACCGTGGGACCTAGACATCCAGCGCACTGAGGGGTCCCAGACCGGCGCCCCCTGTCTTTGCAGTGCCTCCTCCCTCGCCCCCAAGCGCTCCCCGGTTCTTCACGCGGTTTTGCTCCGCAGCTTTCGACCCTGCAGACGCCGAGGTGGTCCACCTCAGATTTCTCCACTTGCGTGCAGCTCCTCTCTGGAGTCCTGTCACTTCCACTTAGCGCCCACTTCAGCCTTTCGCCCCCATCCCTGGGACTCTTTCCAAGATATTCCTTGTGGCCACTCCGCCATGGCCGGTGGGATGACCATGAAGGTTCCATCCATGTTGGTATCTTAGTTCACCCAACGTGGGGAGATGGAAAGAGAGAAGGGGTTTCTGGCATGGGCAGAGCTGGACATTGCCTCAGGAATCCTAATTGTTCAGCCCTGCCTCTGCCAGCACCCTCAGCCCGGCCCTGGTTTCCTCGCCCAGATTTCCACCCAGCTCCTCTTCTGCCCTCTCGCCCCGCAGATCCCGACTGGGCCTCTTACAAGCTGGGCATCTTCATCTGTCTGAACTGTTCCGGCATCCACCGCAACTTCCCAGACATCAGCAAAGTTAAATCCGTGAGACTTGATTTCTGGGACGACAGTATCGTGGAGGTAGCAAGGGGTGCACATTAGAGCCTTGGGACAGCAGAGCTGGGGTGGAGGCGGTGGGTATGGCGCTCTCATTTTACAGGGAAGGAGACTGAGGCCCAGAAGGGCAATAACTAGCCTGTTAGAGTTGTGGCTTAGACAGAGACCCTGAGTTCAAATCCCAGCTTCATCACTTGTTTATTTACAAGCTGTGAGGCCATGACCTTGTTACAAGGTGTGGGCCCTCAGTTTCCACATCTATATTATGGCAATATCACTATCCCCTTCAGAGGGCTGCTGTAAGGATTAAACACAGGCTCAATGTCGGTACAAAGTAAGAACATCCGTTGCTGTTCTCATTAGCTGAAATGCTGAAGTCCTGGACTGGAACAGAAGTGTCCTGATTTGAGTATCCTGAATCTATAGTCGTCCTCCTGTCCCCTTAGCCAGGAGAGGGACCACTTTGCTCTCCTGACATATGGAGGACACCTTCAGCCTAGATAATACCATTTTGGCCAGAAAATCTTGAGAGAACAGGCAGTTCTAAACTGTGCTCATTGGCTGAGGATTTCTAGGACTATTGGGGAAGTAGGCCCATGACCACTGCGTGCCCACTCTGTGCCAGGCACTGTGGTAGACCATAGGGCTAGATGCTCTACTTATTCATTTGACACATAATTACTGTAAGCCTACTATGTGCTGCGTATTAGGAGAGAGCAAGATAAAGTCTGTCCACATGGAGCTTACATTCTGGTAGAGGAGAAGGACAGGAAACCAGTGAACGAGCACATAAACCTGGAGGTTATTTCTTTGTGCCTTAGAACTCACCAGTTATTGTTTCTTCATTTTTGCAGATGAGATCTCTGAAGTTCAGGGATAAGAATTGCCCAAGGGTCACTCTGTGAATAAATGGCACAGCTGGGATGTGAACTCTGCTCTGTTGGGATCCAAAGCCCATGAAAATTCTGTGATACAGCCCAGTGACCCCTAGGGAGGGGGAGAATAGGGTTCACCCTATTAAAAACCTGACATTTCCTCCCACACTGCCTTCACCCCAGACATGCTACTGCTGTTACTGAGTGCTGACTGTTGGCCAAGGCCACTCTTAACACATGTGTCTCTGGGTCCCTCAGGTGTCAAAGGGCCCCAGTGATCATCTAGACCTGGTACTCTATGGGGCCAGCACCAACTTCCAGCCTCCAGCTACATCTATCTTCTGCAGGCTTTGCAGGGACTGTTGCTGGGGGTCCTGGCCACCTGTGGAGGGGGTGGGAGAAAGAACATGAGCTTTGGAGTTGGACAGGCCTGGTTTCAAATCTCAGCTCTCCATTTACTAGCTATGTCACCTTGGTTAAGTCACTTAACCTCTCTGAGCCTCAGTTTCCTCATCTCTAAAATGGGGATGGTAATATTAAAATGGTTAAAGGGAGCAAATGAACTAATATGTGAGAACTGTAATGTGCTCTGCCTCTATGAGGCATGATTGTTACAGCACTTCATTGCTCCAGGCTAGGGCTTCCCAGCATCGTGGTGACAGCCTGGTGGGACTTGTCAAACTCCAGTAGGAGTGTCTCCTGACTCAGACTAGGAGCCAGTGAGAACAATGGCCTTCTGGGTAGACTGTGGTTTCATTTCACATTTTTTCTTGCAGTTTATGACCCACAATGGGAACCTTCGGGTGAAGGCCAAGTATGAAGCCAGAGTCCCTGCTTTCTACTATATCCCCCAGGCCAATGACTGCCTGTGAGTATGTGATTTCCTGGTCCCACCTCCCCCACCCCACCCCAACCCCATCTCCTGGCCCTTATCTGTGGTGGTCTCCTCTGTGGACCTGGTCATCAGGGGGATCTAGGAAAGTGTTTAGTACTGTCATGGAGAACACATAGACCTAATTTAAGCTTCTCTCTACCTTTACTGCATGAATTGTCACTTCCTCTCTCTGGGACTCAGTTACCAGAGGCGTGAAATGGGGCATTTTCTCTGTGATCTGCCCCATTTGCCTCTAATGTTCTCTATCCTACAGGTGGTGGCAAATTTGAGAGAGAAGAGAAACACTGGTATTCTAGTAGAACAAATGTGTTCCAGCTACTTCCTATGAAGTGTTATGCCTAGGGTTGTCCCAAAGCAGCTGCTTGGGCCCCAGATCCCTAAAAAATAACCATAAAAATAATAGTAGCTACTAATATTTATCGAGCTTTCCCTGTATACTAGGCCCTGTGCTACATGCTTATGTGCATTTGTTGGTTGAATTCTCTCAACAACCCTATGAGATAAATATTTCCTTTATCCCCATGATAAAGATGAGAAATCTGAGGCTTGTAAAGGCAGAGCTGGGAGTCTGGGGGACTGTACCATGGCATTGGGAAAATCCGATATAATAGGGATGGGGGGAAGTTTAGGGGTCCTGTGAAGCAGCAGGATGGTTCAGTTCCCCTGGAGGTGAGGGGTCAGATTTCTGCAGGATTGACTGCCTGAGCCCAAGCCTCTCTCCTAGGGACTCAGCCCCCAGGGCTGCTAGACAGCATCTTGTGTAAGTGGAAAGAAAGGCTGTCTTCCCCTGGGAAGGCACAACCTCATGGAGGCATGGCTCTCAGGAAGCAGGCTGCATTTCAGCCACCATCGTCCTCTAGCTTCTGCAGGATGATTTGGAAAATGCACAAAATTATACAATTGTACCTGGTTGTCCTGCAATTTCCCAGTACTTAGACAACCCTGGGACTGGCAATACAGTGTAGGGTGGCAGGGGAGGCACAGCTTTTGACTCAGAAGATCTCAATTTCATTTCCTGACTCTACCACGACTTAGCTGTGAGAAAGCAGACAAACCTCTCCGAATCATGGCATCTTCATCTCTGAAATGTAGATAGCAATGCATGCATCGTAGCCTGATGGTAGGGATTAAATGAGATAATTTATGTGAAACATCTCAAAGGTCATCCAAAATGCTAGTTTTAACCCATTTCCCAGTGTCAGCTTTGGAATGCTGCCTGGGCCCTGACCCAGTTGAAGGGCGTGCCAGGTTCAGCTTGAGAAGGCCTGACTCACCTTGCCTCGCTGCTGCCACTCAGCCCTTTGCTCCAAGGGGAAGGGAAAAGGCACTTGATGAGCATTTACTGTGTGCTGGGCTTTCTGCCAGCATTACACAGACACTACTTGTCATGACTCCAACAACAGCCCTGCACTTTAACCTCTTTTAGCTGAAATACTAATAGCCTCTTCCTCCCAATTCTAAAACTCCTCTAAATTCCTCACCTCCAGGACCAGGACTGGGGCCTCAGTTTCCATTCCCTCTTCCAGCTCTGATCCTATGGCTCAAGGTTCCATGGTGGGCTTGGTCACTCTCTTCAATGTCCCAGTGAGGACTGTGCCATGCATTAGATAGGACTCTTAATTGTAAGTGACAGAAAACCCAATTAATACCAGCTTAGGAACAAGGAGATTTTATGGATTCTGGATATTAGGCTATACGAAGGACGGAGGTGGAGCCACTATCAGGAAGGACAAGCCCGGGGCTCTCATTCCCTCAGCCGGGCTCTTTCACGTAGCTGAGGGCAGGACCACTTTCATGTCCCCAGCTCTAGCTCCCAGCTCAACAGCAGAAAGGGCTTCCAATCCACCCCTCTCTTGGTTTTGCTCCTTTTGGTCCAAAAAGAGTAGAGCTCTGATTGGTCATTTTGGGTCAGGTGCCCAGCCCAGCCCTAGGTCAGTCTCTGTGGTTGTAGGGTGAGGTCGTATAAATCTTAGAACATTTACCTGGAAATGGCGAGGGGGAACCCAATTGAATTAAGTCTGTTCTTGGCTGCGTGGTTTTTATGCAGGGGTTATGGAAGACAGTTTTTGATTGGGCTAACATTAAATACCTACTCTGTGTTGAGCATGGTACTAGGCCTTTTATGTACATTTAAACCTACCCTAAGAGGTAGGTAGGTATAATATTGACATATTCACCAAATTCAGAGCAGTTAAGTAACTTGCTCTTGGTTACACAATGGATAAATGGTAGAGTGGGCCCAGGTTCCAGGTGGTCAAACCCCAAGACCACTGCCCTGTCCAGTGTAGTGTGCCCAGCTTTCATGGGCAGACCACGGGAAGGGGCTTGTGGACTTAAGACAGGAGTATGCAGTGGGAAGCACAGAGTAGATGGTCCAGAGGAGCTGGTCTCATTGACCTAAAGGCTGGGATTGGACTAGCCCAATGGTTTTCAAAGAGCCCACTGGACAATATATTTTTCTCCCCCGGAGACACTGGCAATGTCTGAAGACATTTTTGGTTGTCACATTTGAGGAGGGAATGTTACTGGCATCTAGCGGATAGAGTCCAGAGATGCTGCTAAACATCCTATAAAGCATAGTTCAGCCCCCACAACAAAGAATTACCTAGCCCCAAATGTTAATAGTGCCGAGGCTGAGAAACTCTGGGTAGCCTGAACAGGCAATAAGGCAGCTGCTGTGACGCTCCTACCCTCAGCTTCAGGGTCTCGGAAAGTTACTGTGGGAAGAAAATGCTTCAGACACAGCTGACCAAAGATTCTCTCTTTTTAGGGTCTTAAAGGAACAGTGGATTCGAGCTAAGTATGAAAGACAGGAATTTATGGCTGATGGGAAAACTATCTCATCTCCAGGTAAAGTTATTTTCATTATCTTTTGAGGTCTGTGTCCTAATGAGTTTTAAAAGACAAAGTGCCTGAGTATTAGGAACAAGGTCCTACTAAAATATCTGTTGCCCTCATGCTGGCCACAGAGGCCCAGGTAGGGGTTCCTCTCCCTCTGAAACAGCAACTCATCAGCTGGTGTGGTTTTATGGTCTGAGTGGCCGAGAAACGTATTTGTCTCAGGAAATATAAAATGCAGGAAGACTCACCCACCAGAAACACAGCCCTGCTCCTGTATAACATAGCCCCTGGCATGGCACAAGTCTTGGTAAGGTGCACGGGCTGGGTTTCAGCTTCCCCTCCCACCTTTGTGCTTAGCATAACCTCATCTGTGGCCCCAGACCTGTGGCAGTTTCTGCCCAGCTGCTTTGAGTCCAAGGTGACACTGACCCAGAGAGCAAAGTGCACAAAACCACTCTGTGGGAACCAAAGGCAGCCAGTGCTCAACTCTCCTAGTTATCAAGAGCACATGGTATTCTTCAACCAGCAGGTGTCTAGAGGTCACTCATTCCTTCACTATGGAGAGTGTCATTAGGCTGATGTCAATTGAAGTCATCAGTCCATTTTCTCAGTATTTAGCCTACTTAAGGGTTTACTGAGTCTTCTTATGAAAGAGCCATAGAAGAAAATTTGGGGGAGCCCAACTGAAATCATAAGACTTTGTAAATTTGGCTCCAGACAGGACCCCTGTGTCAGCTGACATAGCTGAGTTAGATTTCAGACATTTTAGCAGCAGGTAGAAGGTTCGCTTTACCCTAAGACCCTATGAGGTTTGTGAGCTGCTTGTTTGTCTTAAGGCCACGGGTGTTCACTCTTTCTCATCCTTGGTGGCTAAGGTAACCGAGAAGGGTTCCTGTGGAAGCGGGGAAGGGACAAGGCGCAGTTCCTGAGAAGGAGGTTTGTCCTCCTGGCGAGAGAAGGCCTCCTGAAGTACTATACTAAAGAAGAGGTAAGAGGCCAGAGCAGCGAGGGGTCCCCTCCCTGAGCACTGGGCTCCCACCCCACTGAGGTCTACGTTTTAATCAAGTAGATTGTCTTGTGGGTGATCTGAGCCACTGAGAGTTAGGTACCACATCCTATTTTTCCTTGGTTATACGATCAATCTAATTTACTAAAAAATGTACCTTCCGTTCACCTAGAAGGTCATAGACCGTGCCCCGATTAAGCCTTTGATGATCACTTGATTTTACTTCATTTATTCATCCATTTAAGAAGTAGTTATTGAGCACCTACTATTTACTAGACATTACTGTAGGAACTGGAGACATAGCCGTGAACTAAACAAAGCTCCTGTTTTCATGGAGCTTTCATTCTGATGGAAGGAGACAGATGGTAACCAAATCGCCCATCAGTAAGTTCTAGGAAGTAAGATAAAAGAGGGTGAAGGGTTAGAGAATGATGGAAGCATGGCAGGGAGGGTTACCACAGAGTGGTCAGGGAAGGCCTCTCTGATGACATCCGAACAGAGAACTGAATATATGTGAGTTACATAGCTGTGTGGGGAAAAGAAGAAGTAGGGGAAACAGTATATACGGAAGCCCTGAGCATGGTCCTGGCCAGCACATATATCCATGTGCTAATTAGAAAAGGTGATCCCTCTGAGGGGGTGGAGCCCCTTGGCCCCAGTCTAGACAAACAGTTGCCTGAACTGCAGTTCTCACTTGCACCCTCAGCCAGGGGCTTTTTGTTCAGTGGACAAACTGCTCAAACATAAGCCATAGCCCTGGCCTGAGCTGGGAGTGTGTTTGGTGGGACTAAAGGGCATCAAAGAGGTCAAAGTGACTGGTGCCGAGTGAGCAAAGAAAAGGATAAAGAGAGATGATTACAGAGTGAAGGACCTTGTAGGCCATGGTAAGACTTGGGACTTTTTTTTGCAACAACTTTATTGAGATATAAATTCACATACCGTACAATCCACCCATTTAAAGTGTACAATTAATGGCTTTTAGTGTATTCACAGAGTTGTGCAACTATCACAATCAATTTTAAAACATTTTCATAAAAGAAACCTCACACCCGTTGGCTGTAATCCTCTACTACACTCTACCCCGCTAGCTCTAGGTAACCACTAATCTACTTTCTGTCTCTATAGATTTGCCTATTCTGGACATTTCATATAAATGGAATCATACAATATATGGTCTTTTGTAACAGACTTCTTTCATTTAGCATTATGTTTTTAAGGTTCATTCATGTTGTAGCATATATTAGTACCTCATTTCTTTTTATTGTCAAGTAATATTCCACTGTATGGAAATATCACATTTCATTCATTCATTGGTCGATGGACATTTGAGCTGTTTCTACTTTTTGGATAGTTTGAATAATGCTGCTATCAACATTCATGTACAAGCTTTTCCTGTAGGCATATATTTCCATTTTTCTTGGGTTTATACCTAGGAGTGGAATCGCTGGGTCACATGGTAACTCTATGTTTAATCTTTTGAGGAATTGCTGCACTGTTTTCCAAAGTGGCTGCACCATTTTA
The DNA here is from genome assembly GCF_902729225.1 of Pteropus medius. Classification (NCBI taxonomy): domain Eukaryota; kingdom Metazoa; phylum Chordata; class Mammalia; order Chiroptera; family Pteropodidae; genus Pteropus; species Pteropus medius. Next base: position 11,204,895 of record NW_024349799.1, on the reverse strand, counting down.
TATTCCCACCAGCAACGTGTGAAAGTTCTAATTTCTCCACATCGTCATCAACACTTGTTATTATCTGTCTTTTTGATTATAGCCATCTTTGTGGGTGTGAGGTAATATCTCATTGTGATTTCGATTTACATTTCCTTGATCTAATGATGTTGAGCATTTTTTCATGTGCTTATTGGCCATTTGCATATCTTCTTTATAGAAGTGTCTTTTCAGATCCTTTTCCCTATTTTAATTAGATTATTTGTCTTTTTATTGAATCATAATAATTCTTTATATATTCTAGGTACAGCTCCCTTATTGGTTATATGATTTACAAAAAGTTTAGACTTTTGGATTTAACTCTGAGCGAGGATACTAGAGGACGGTTTTGAGCAGAGAAGCGATATAATTTGATTTACGCTTTTTAAAAGGAGCACCCTGGCTGCTGCTGGGGTGGTGGTGGGACAGGAAAGGGGCAAGAATAGAAGCTGAAAAACCAGTTAGGATGCTACTGCAATAATCCAAAGGAGGAATAATGGATTAGAGGGTGGCGGAGAAGGAGGTGGTTAGAAGAGGTCAGATTCTGCATATATTTTGGAAGTAGAACCAAGAAGTTTTACTGAAGGATTGCATGTGAGGTGTGAAAGCAAGAAGAATGAAGGATGATTCCCAGATTTTTGCCCTGTTCAATTAGAAGGATAGACTTGCCGTTGGATGAGATGGCAAAGACTTAACTCCCTAAGGGGATGATCGAGCATCCTTTTCCGTTTGAGATGCTTGTTAGTCATCCAAGTGGAGACATTAGGAAGTTGGATATGTGAGTCTGGAGGTTTAGGGAGAGTGTAGAGCCAGAGTCACCAGCATGTAGACTTGTTTAGCAATGGGACTGTCTGGGATCACCTAGGCAGGGAGAATGCGTAGATGAGAAAAGACAATTGGGTATTTTAGTTATTTGTTGCTGAGTGACAAACCACTATAAAACTTAGTGGCTTAAAACATCCTTTGGGTCAGGAATTTGGGCAGGCCATGGCTGCTCCAATGTACTTCATACGGCATTAGCTGGGTCATTCACTTGTTGCATTTAGCTGGTGGTTTGGCTAAGCTACAAGGCCCCGGAAGCCTTCACTCCCCGTCTGGTGCCTTGGCTATTCCATGTGGCCTATGTCTCTCCATGTGGTTGTTCCTCATTCAGGAATCTAGCTTGAGCTTCTTTACAGCATGATGCCTGGCTTCCCCCAAGTAAATGGGGTGCTGCAGGCCTCTTAAAGGCTAGTCCAGGAACTGCTTTCTGTATGTCAAAGCAAGTCATGCAGCTGGACCCGATTCAAGGGGAAGGGATATAGATTCCACCTCTCGATGGGTAGAGTGGCATAGGCACACTGGGAGGGAAGGAATTGGTGAGGGCTATCTTTGGATTTTATTTACCACACTGAACCGTGGGACATCCCAGGATTTAGAGGACAGAAAGGTGAAAAGTTTCCAACAGAGAGAGATGGACAAGCTCCAAGCACTTTAGCCTTCACCTTACTCCATTTCCTATATGTAGAAATTATTATTTGTCTCCCTTGTTGCTTTCCTAGATAGATCAGAGCAATGCCAGAAGGTCTTATCCAGTGTGGCCTCAGTCTGGGACCAAGTGAAAAATGGTGGGGATGAAGAGTATTAACTCTCCAAGTGAGAGTAGGGACTTCTTCTCAGTCTTCAGTTTAGAGCACTGAAAAATGTTACAGGTACAAAAAGAAAAGCCAGGAAGAAAAAGCGCTGCTGTAGAGTTAGGAGAGGCCAACAAACTCCAGCGGCCACTGAGAGTCAGCCTATGGGGGAATCTCATCCTTGGTTGGAAAAAATTGGTTTGTTTCTCAGTCCTAAGCCAGTTCAGTCTAAAACAGTCTAAAAATAGAATGAATTGCCTTTATTCTTTTTTCTTTCCCCACAGGGACATTTTTACAACTATAAAGGTAACTCATTTTTAACTAAAAATTTTGGGTAATACAAAAACGTATAAAGAAAGTGAAACTCAAGATATCTCAACATAATGAAATGTTAATCCCAGAGCATTAAAAAACAAAATGAACAAACAAAAAAAATGCCCGCAAGTCAAAAAGAAAAAGACAATTGATTGGAAAAATAGGCAAAGGAAATGGATTGGCAGTTCACAGGAAAAGAAACCAAAATACCTGATATATATGAGAAGAGATGCTCAATGTCTCTGAATGTCAGGGAAATTCAAACTAAAACCACAATATGGAGTGATGTCAGAAACATGGTGGAGTGAGAGACATCCTCCGATCTCTCTCCTTGAAATAACAATAAGCTGAACATCTAAAACTCAATAAAACCACAATATGTTATACTACACACCCACCAGAATGGCTAAAGTTAAAAAGGCTAACAACACCAAGTGTTGGTTAGGACGTGGAGAAACTGGAACTCTCATACATCACTCGTTGGAATATGAAATGATACAACCTATTTGGAAAATAATTGGACAATTTTTAATAAAGTTAAATGTATATTTAACCACATAACCCAGCCATTCCACTTATAGGTATTTACTGAAGAAGAACAAAAACATATGTCCACAAAAAGATTCGTACACAATGTTCTTAGGTACTTTATTTGTAATAGCCAGAATCTGGAAAGAACCCAAATGTTCATCTACAGCTGAATGAATAAACAAATAGTTATATATCTATAGAGTAGACTGTTGCTCAGTAATAGAAAGGACAAACTACTAAAAAAATGCAACAATGCGTATCAATCTAAAAAATATTATTCTGAGCAAAAAAGTCATAAACAAGAGTATGTATTATATAATTCCACTTATATGAAATTCTAGGATTCTACACCAAAAGAAGAAAGCAGGTAAGTGATTGCCTGGAGTTGGGGTGGGATAGATGAGGATTAACAGACAAAGGGGCAGGAGGAAACTCCCCTGAGGTGAAAGTGATGTTCTTTATCTTGATTGTGATGGTGGTTACATGGGAATATATGCTTGTCAAAAATCAAATTTTACTCTTAAAATGAGTACCATTTATTGTTTATAAATTATAGCTCAATAAAGTTCATTAAATAAACTAGGGAGATCAAATTTCAAACCCATCATATTGGCAAATATATTAAAAACTGGCAGTGAGCATATGGGGAAAGGGGAATTCTCCCATCTTATCAATAGAAGTAAATATTGGTGCAACCACTATGGAGAGCCATTCAGCAAAATCATTTGGCTGTTTCCAGTAAGTCGAAGATAAACACACTTGTGATCTAGCAATTCCCTTTCTAAGTATATATTGTGACCTAGAGAAATTCTCACATATGTGTACCAGGGACACAAGCTGACTGTAGTGAAAAATCAGAAATAATCTCAATATCTGTCAACAGGAAAATAGATAACTTTTAGTGTATTCATTTACAAGAACAAACTAGATTAGTATATCTCAACGTGGATAAAACTAAAAAATATAATGTTGGGTGACAAAAGCAAGATGTAGAATGCTTCTTTTACCATTAAATTAAAGCCACATAAAATAATACTATATATCGTTCATAGATATGGGAATATATGTGTAAAAGTATAAAAAATGAACTAGAAGAATAAACGTCAAACTAGTGACAGTGATTGCCCTTGGGGAGTGGAGAAGAAGAAAGGGCATGGTCAGTAGTATTTAAAGGGATGTGGCTTTATTAGTAACTTTTTAAAAAGTTAGAAACAATATTGACAAAATTAGGTGTATTTTTTGAAGTTTTAGTGTAAATACTTTAAAAGGAAAACCTTCCAGTAATCTTTCAAGAAAATCATTGTTAATAGCGTTGGTGTAAATCTGTCCTTACCTTTTAGGCATGTTCAAATATATGTATAGTACATATGTATATATGTGTGTTTGTATGTATATAATGTATACATGTATATAATGTACATATATTTTGTGTGTATGTGTGTATAATTTTTGTTTCAGTAGGTTTCTACTATAAATCCTGTTCTGGGACTTGGCATTTCGCATAGATATCATGTTTTTTAAAAATTTATATTAGTAATATTGATCTAAATTATCCTTTAAAAAATTTTCTGGCATTTCATTGTGTAGATATACCATGACATATTTATTTAACTCATTATCATTAATAAACATTTAAATGATTTCTTATTTATTTTTTTGTGATTGTAAGCAACATGACAATAAGTATCTTTTGATATACATGTTTGCATAGTAAAGCAATTCCTTCCTTGGGATAGATTCTTAGATGTGAAATTGTGGGTCAAAGCAAAACACTCAACATTTTAATAAATATGACCAAATTTCTCTCTAGAGAAGACTTTCATAGAGCTTTCTTCAGGGATGAAAATGTTTTATGTCTGCCCTGTCCAGTACCTGAGCCACCAGCCACAGGTGGCTTCTAGAGCACTTGAAATAGGGCTGAGTAAGGAACTAATGTTTTATTTTTATTTAATTTTAAATTTATTAATTTTATTTTTATTTTTTTTAAATGCCTACAGCACCTGGTTTTCCTAGGTGGTCTCCCATCCAAGTACTAACCAGGTCTGACCCTGCTTAGCTTCCAAGATCAGATGAGATCAGGCACATTCAGGATGGCATGGTTGTAGACTTTAATTTTAATTTTAATAGCCATGTGCAGTTCATGGCTACCACAGGTCTACAGTGTCTGTATCATTTTTCTCTCTTATCAATTATGAAGGAAAGCATTCTTTTTCTCTTCCCTTCTCAGCATCAGGTAGTGCTTGAACTGTGTTTCAGAGCCCTGAGAACAGAGAGTAGAGTGTGGGAAGGAGTGCTCTGAGGACTCCACCTCTGCTTTTCCCTGATTGTTTTATCTGTTTTATTTTATTTGTTTGGCTTCCACAGATGATTTGCTTCAGAAAAAGTTCTATGGCTAAAGAGTTTGAAAAGTCCTAAGTTCAGGCTTTTCCAAGTCCCCTTCCAGCTCAGAGAGGCCAATCTGATTAAATAGGAATGGTGGGATGACTGAATGATTACAGGAGAGCAGTAGAGTATTTGTGCATCTTAAGATTAGAGCAAGAACATTTAAAACCCATGAAAAGTTACTAATTTGTTATCTGTTTGCATTAAGGCTTTGGTAAAGGTGATGAACAGTCGCCCTACTGACTCTCAGTATTTTGAGTATCTATTTCCTCTCTTTCAGAGTAAAGGCCCCAAAGCTGTCATTAACATCAAGGACCTGAATGCTACCTTCCAGACAGAGAAGATAGGGAACCCTCATGGGCTGCAGATCACCTATAAGAGAGAGGGCCATATCAGGAACCTGTTCGTGTATCATGAAAGTGGCAAGGTGAGATCATTGGCATTACACACAACCTCCAGGTCAGCACCCCAGGACGCGGCAGGCCCAGCTCACCTGCTGTCTTGTTCAGCTGCCTCTTGAGATTTGCTGCTGCTGTTTGCCTTAACCTATTGTCGCTTTCCGGTCTGAGACAGAGATATGAGGAAGGCAGAGGGAGATCAGAGAAGGGGACCTGGCAGGTACTATGGATGTGGTCTGAACAGTGCATAGCCACCAAGGGGTGTCCAGTTAGAAGAAGAGACTGTGCCCGCAGATGGCAAATCCAGGTAGAGCCAGAGATTCTAAATTTGGGAGGAGGAATGGGTAGAACCTCAGGCAGTGGTGTACTCTAGGGCTTTGCTTCTCGACATGTAGTCCTGTTCCCACAGCATTAGCATCACCTGGAAGTTTATTAAAACTAGAGTCTCAGGCACACCCTGGACATACTGAATTAGAAACTGCATTTTAACAGATCCCGAGGGGATCTTTACGCACATTAAAGTTTGAGAAGCACTTTTTAAGGGTTCAGGAAATCAGATCCCTGGTTCTCAGTCTATAGTGGGTTCTTAGTCCCTGGTGGGCTCTCCACTGTAGCTCAGACTGCTGGACACTACTGGACACCTCTCCATGCTAATTGCTACCAAGAAGACTTTTGCTGAGGTGCCCAAGGTCTCTGATACTTACAGCACCTGGCTCCCTCCCATTACACAGTTGTAGAGCATCTAACAACCTAAGTCTGGCCACTGCCTCTTTCCCTTGATATCCCATCTTCTCCATTAGATGAGCATAAATGAGGGGCTGCAAACTCATGCCTGCAGGAGCCAGGTAGATCAGGAATCTCCAAAGCTGTGGACCAGTACCTCCACAGTGGCCTGTTAGGAGCTAGGCCATACAGCAGGAGGTGAGTGGTGGGCAAGTGAGTGAAGCTTCATCTGTATTTGCAGCTGCTCAGCAGAGCTAGCATCACTGCCTCGGCTCCACCTCAGATCATCAGGCATTAGATTCTCATAGGAACGAACACCAGTCCCTGGTGCCAAAAAGGTTGGGGACCGCTGAGTAATTTAAAAGAGAGGTGGACAGTAATAAGACTGTAGCAAACAGGAAAACCTGTGGAGAATTGAAACAAAACTTCAGGAGCCAAACAAATATGAATGCAAGTTGGATTTGGCCTTGGGGTCACCAGTTTGTGACTGTAGAGACTTTCCAGAATGAAGGCCTAGGTAGGTCATTCCTGGGGTGGCCCCATTCCCTTAGTGCCTGAGACTTCAGAAGGTTCTCAACTCCCAGGACTAGAGAGCTCAGAACTCCGAACACTAGGCCTTACGTGCTCAACCCGTGAGAGAGAAAGGGTAATTATGTTTTATTCCTTTGAAATCATATTCAAATGAATTGCTCAATTACCGAATTACATCAGAGTGCAGCACTGTAGCTATTTGAACAAGTCTTTCTGCCTCTCAATTCCAAATTCCTGGGAGAAAGAATCTGATAAGCCCAGTCCAGCCTCTGCATCGGACCAGCCCTGATCCAGTAGCTGTGGCCAAAAAGGAGTAGGATCATAGCAGCAAATGTGGCTGCAACTGTGGGTGGGTGGTAGGTGGGTGGTAGGTGGGTGAGAATGGGTGGAGCAGTTCTCACGGAAGCAGGGCTTGGCCTGAGCAAAACTCTATGACATTTAAACTAGCCTTCGGGATGAGTAGAATGTTCTAGGTAATAGGTATGTGTGGGGTGAGGAGAGAGAGGTGAGTGAAGTAAGAGTGTTCAAGGAGGAGGGAACAGCATGTATGAGGTGGGATGGGGGACATTGCTAATGGTTTTGTATGGAATGAGCCCAGAGGACAAAGTAAGTCATACTAAAGAACTTGGACTATTTTCTTGAGGGTAGTGAAGAGGACTTAAAGCTAGATTCAGTAGATTTGCAGTTAGAAAATCACTCTGGCTGCCATGGGGAGGATGGACTGGAGAGAAGCAGAGCAGAGGCAGAGCCAGCTAGATAAGCAGTTCACCTGGTGAGAGATGATGGTGGCTCACACTGCCAAGGGATGCAGAAAGTCTAAACCAGTTTTAGCCTCAGTTTCACTCCAATCAATGAGCATCCCCACTGGAGGAGCAACCTGCCGTGTACCTGCCCCAACTCGAAAGCCGGTCTTTGACATCTGAGGACCCTTACTCTTCAAAGTGTGTCCTATTGACCAGCATCACATTATCTGAGAGGTTGTTAGGAATGCAGAATCTCAAGCCCTGCCCCAAACCCACTTAATCCAAATCTGCATTTTAACGAGATCCTCAGGTGATTTGTACACATGTGAGAAAGTGTCAAGGACTGTCCTAGGACATTGCATAACTCCCATGTCGCTCACCTTGGTCCTTTATCGTGGCTCTGGGGAGCTTCCTGTCAGTGGCTTCCCTCTTGCTGAGGTGAGCCCCCCATCCCCCAGGCTCTGACATTGTCCTCCCAGATGCCCACAGGCCCCTTATTGGAACTGGGGCTGTGTGCATGTGCTGAATGCATGTGTCCAGACCTAAAGATGCAGCTGGCTTCCTGCCACCAGACTCAGCTTCCCCTACTTCATCTCACTGGCTGTCCATTTGTTCTTTGCATTTTTCTCTGCAGGAGATAGTGGACTGGTTCAATGCCCTCCGCGCAGCCCGTCTGCAATACTTAAAAGTGGCCTTTCCTGAGCTCCCAGAGTCTGAGGTGAGCTAAATGTGAATTCCCAATTTCTGAGTCTCTTTTCTGCGACCTCCTTCTCCATGTCTGCTGACCTCGAAGACACTCAGAGGCCAGACTAAGTTGGTTTGCAGGCAAGACCTTGAGACTTGGGGTTGAGTACCTCAGAGAGAAACCAAAGGCTTTCTTTTGGGGAGGCTGGGGTATTATGGCTTCACACATGGCAAGGCAGCCTCCAAAAAGCAGGTGAGGCTCTCACCTTTGGAATGCATGGCACCATCCACCATCTCAAAGGGCTCAGGATCTGTGCATTTCTTCCTGACTCCTTCTCCCTCTAAAAGGTACAAATGATTCCTACCATACTGCTTACAAGGTGCTTTTGAGTCCATTTTATCTTGTAATTCCTTTTATTTCATGATCCTTGCAGTAGTCTTCTAGGTAGTGGGTGATTATTCCCATTTTACTGATGAAAAACTGAGTCCCAGGAAGGTCAAGTGAATAACTGAAGGTGCTCTTCCCACCCTCACATCCTCCTTTGCTCTTTCGTGTTCTGGTCCCATGAAGGAAATGGGATCTTCATAATTCTACCAGAAACAGTCCACCTTTCATGGCCAAGGTAATGGTAAGCCTGAGAACTTCATGTTGATTGTCTTCAGTCATCTGGGCCATCCATCTATATATCTCAGGCTTGGCTGGGGAAGCAGACAGTGTGGGGCAGAGGATGTTACCTCAAGCCAGGAGGCCTGGGCTCTCATGGACGCTCTGTCACTAACTTGCTGTGTGACCAGTGCAGGTCACGTCACCTCTCCACACGTTTCCAGATCTGTAAGATGGCGATTGAGCTGGGTCATCTCTAGGGTCCCTTCCAGCTCTGAGGTTCTGTGATCTGTTGTCTGTTTTTGGACCTGCTCTAAGAGGATTTTGTAAGTGACAGGGGTAGAGAGACCACATTAATCCTGGAACTATCTTATTCCAAACTGTTAAGTCCTCCTTGAAAGCCTGAATGCTCCTTAATCCAGAGATTTGCAGGGAACCAGGTGTCTGGAATGGGGGTCCACTCCAGGCCCAGTGACACACCGAGATGGCAACTCTCTGAAAGCAGTTCCAGCCAGGCCTGAGTCAGGGTGCTCCCGGTCTGCAGAGTCAGCACTCAGAGCTGGTGAACGCATGTTCCTGTAGGCAGGGTGTCAGGAGTGCTGACTGCTGACTGGGAAGGACAGGAGGACAAAGTGCAGATGCTTGGCCTTGTTTATCTGGCTAGCTCTCCAACTTTGCTGATCCCTGCAGAGGCAATTGGGCTTTGGCCAACATCCTCAATGTCCTCTTGCCTCCCTCATTGAACATTGTTACCCCTTGTCCACCCCCAGGCTCCTCCTTGCCTTCCTCTCTCCCCCGTCTTTCCCCATCTATGTCTCTGTGAGGTTCTGGGCAATCACCCAGGCCTGGTTCAAACTTAGGGATCCAGATGCCAGAAACCCAGGGAGTCCCAGTGGGGCTGTGGTCCTCTGCTAAGAAATGCATGGACTCTGAAGTCAGAGAAGCTGATGGGTTACCTAGGGCAAGTCACCTTACCTGTCTGAGCTTCAGTTTACTCATCTGTCACCATGGGAATAATACCTACCTTCCAGGGCTATTGTGAGAATCAAGCTAGCCAAGGCATCCAAGGTAAATAGTACTCCATCCATCTGCTTTTCTTCCTTTCGGTTGTTTCCCTAGGCCTAGTCTAGCCCTGCCTTGGCTCAGGTTCAGACTGTTGAGCACTAGGGACTGTTTTTATCTCCAAATGAAAGAATTAAAGTCTATAGAATATATTTTTAGAGAAAAAGGAATGGTATAGTTTATTTATTTGGTTTTGACTCACAATTTTCACCCTTTCAGACTTCCCATTCTTATTCCCCAGACCTTATTTCTCCTTTGCCTTTGACCTGGGCCCTGGGGCTCTGGAGAACTGCCTCTGCTTTCAGATGCCTGGGCTGTCATTGGAAGCTTTAGACTTGCCAGGCTGACCCCCTGGAGCATAGGAGGCCAGCATCAATCCCCGGAAGCTTCGCTGAGAATAGGATGGCAAGCTGGAAGGGGTCTTGGAGATCATCAGCCATCTCCTCATTACATAGAGGGAAACAAGCCCAGAGAGGCATAAAGTTTTACCAAGAGAACTCAGCTGTTTGAGGTCAGAACTGGAGCTAGAACCCAGGTCTCCTGACTCCTAGTCCAGAGCTTTCTCTACTTGCCCACTCTGCTGTCACCTCCTTGGGGCCCTATGGACGAATCCCCACCAATGTCCAGGTTTTGGTCAGGGTCCTACTCAGAGGCATGTTTATATTTTAGCACCATAGTGTAGTGGTAGGGGTACCTCTACTGTCTGTCTCGTGTGCAGCGTCCCTAGGTATGAATCCCAGATCTTCATCCTACCAGCAGTGTGACTTTGGGAATACCTCAGGCCACTATACAATTATTCAGTGAGGATGATAATATCCACCACTTCATGGGGTGGTTGAGAAATGCTCCCAGAGCCTGATACACAACAGACCCTCAGAACAAGCCCCCTGACACCAAGAGGGTCTCCTCAGAGCCTTGCCTGTGTCTATCTCCTGGGGTTATTGATGCATTCCTTAAACTAAGTACTTAAACCAAGACTCGGCTGTGCTGGGAAGCCCTGCAAACATCTGGGGTACTGTCGTCTGGCTCTGTAGAAATATTAATATTGCATCTATACCATGTTCCAAATATAACCCTGTGAACCATGAGCACACATCCTTCCCCATTCCAAACTTCCCCTTTTTTTCTGGAAGCCAAGTTCAGCAGGGAACCCTAAACCCTTGGGGTGTGAATTATGGGGTCAGTGTATGTCTCTCTTCCCCCAGCTCGTGCCTCTCATCACCAGGAACTACCTCAAACAAGGCTTCATGGAGAAGACTGGCCCAAAGGTATATACGTTATACTGCTCCCTGGGAGGTTTACATAGCCCCTGTTCCAGTGGGCACTAGGGCAGAACTTGAGGGGTGAGAAAATGGGCAGCCAAAGGGAGAAAATTGGGAGGGAAGGGGAGTAAGCCAATGTGTGTGTACATTGTGTGCGTGACTAAGTACAGACTAGTGAGCTGGCACGTGATCCAGCATTGCTGCAGGTGCTTCTACCTATCATTGAGCCTCCTCTCTCTCTATCAACATGCCATCTGCTTCTTTCCTCTTAACTCTGACTGACTCTACTCTTGGGAAAGCATAACTGAAAGGGACTCCTTCGGGATCAGCTCTTGCCTTTTCCAGAACCAGGATGGTTCAAGTGAGTTGGGGGCTAGAGATCGGTCTGAGAAAACACACCTATACACCCATGCTTGGGTGCCCACGTGGGCACACCCTTCCCCAGCACACACTCCACCTCTGTTCTGCTTTGCTATACCTGCCCCAGCCCCCTAGTGGCTGCTCATTCCCACTCGTTTATGAAGGAAAGAGAGCTCAGCTGCTTCTGTGCCTTCCTTGAGGGTATAGAGGGGTGAGGCTCCTGCTGCCCAACGGCATCTCAGACACTGGGTGGGATGAGGCTCAAAGTCAGAAGTCTGGCTGGAGAGGTGGCGGTGGTTTTAAGGAGAGGAAGCGGGGAAGGGAGGAGTAGGGAAAAGCAGATGGAGCTTCCTAAAAGAACTCCCAAAGCATCCAGTGCTTCTTTTTTTAAGGCGCAATATGTTGACAAGGTGGTTGTTAAGACTACAATAAAAGATGTTAGGCAATCGGTGTGAAAGAAAGTCTCATCAGCTCGAGAACTAGTCAAAGGGCTGCACGTTTTGTGTTCTTCTTTCACCAGCCAGTGGCACGCCCCTCCCCAGGACTCCTGTCCTGACCTAGGTTCAAATTTGGCCAAGGCCAGTGCCTTCCGCATTGCTGAGTAGTAGCCACTTCTGACTTCCTCAACTTTCTTTTTCTGAGACTTCTCGTCCACAGCCTGAAAAAAGAGGAAAGTGCCTCCTCCAACCCACAGCAGCACCTGAAGGCAGCAGGGTGAAGCTGGCAGGGGTTGAGGAGGTGGGCAGAGACTTCAGAGCTCAAGGGCATTGGGGTATCTGACTGGAACCAGCCAAGGCTGGCCCTCTGACCTCTGTGCTCCCCGGCTTTGGCTGGTCCTGCTACGAGGTCCCCTCTTTTGTAGCAGAGAGAACCTTTCAAGAAAAGGTGGTTCGCCCTGGATCCCCAGGAGCGGAGGCTGCTCTATTACAAGAACCCACTGGTAAGAGCCACTGCCGGACCCTCTCCACTCTACCCCTAGGTGGACATGGGTACAGTGCTGGTTGGGGGACTGTGGGGAAGCTACAGGGCTGAAGAACCTGGCAAGGGACATACCTCTACCTTTGCTTGTCTTCATCTCCGGTGCGTGAAGCTCTTCTCTCCCTTCCCCTGCAGAAAGTCCTGTACGTGCATCCAAAATGCTGCCAATGTAGTTAAGTAGGTTGTTTCTCATCCCCTGGTCTCTGGGGCTCATTTCGAACCAGGAGGCTGAGGAGGGTAGTGATTAGGAGTATGGGCTCTAGAACTCAGCTGTGTGGGCTCTGGTTTTAGCCCTGCTCCTTTTAGTTGTTGTGCCCTGGGCGGGTACTTAGCTCTCTGTGCCTCAGTTTCCTCCTCCAGAAAATAGGCTTAATAACAGTGCCTTCCTGAGTGATTGCCATGAGGATTATATGCGTTACTATATGTAAAACACTTGAATTCTTTGTTAACAAGTATCATTTTAAAAGATGTGTGTAATTTCTTTCAGTTTTAGCCTTTCAAATTCTGGGTCTACCTAGCAGAAGTCCCCACACACACACACACCTCTTTCGAAAACAGAGTTTGGGGGTAACCACAGCTGCAGGTGCCTCTCTGCCCCAGATGTGACCTCTGATGACCTCATATCCTCTATTTCCAGGACGCCTTTGAGCAGGGTCAGGTGTTTCTCGGGAGCAAGGAGCAGGGGTATGAGGTGTATGAAGACCTGCCCAAGGGCGTCCGAGGGAATCGCTGGAAGGCCGGCCTCACCATCATCACTCCTGAGCGCAGATTCATCTTCACCTGCCCCAGTGAGAAGGAGCAGCGGGAATGGCTGGAGAGTTTTCGGGATGTTCTCTCTCGCCCCCTGACGCCCCTCAACCTTCTTAGTAAGATTCAAGGCCTGAGGTTTGTTCTTTTGGCCGAGGGCAGAGGGCAGAAAGGGGCTTCTTTGATAGAGTTCAGCTGTTGAGCCCTGAAACTGAGGTCATGGCTCCTGACTGTGCTTTTTCTGTCTTTTCTTCCTGCCAAAGAAAAGTACAGATGGTGCACATTATTGCCAGAAAGCCCTCTCTGTCCATGCTAAGTTCCTCCTTCTGGAGCCCTTCTCCAACAGCATCTGGCGGAGTTGGGCCTTGGAAGGACATGCTTAGGTCCTCTTCTCTACACTGCTGAGTCCAGGGGCCCAGCAGCCTCTCTCTCTCCAACCTCCTCTCCCTGACCTTTTTCTCGTGAGAAAAGCCTAGCCTGTTATTATTAGCTAAGTCATACCCGCTGGGCAGCTCACAGGAGTTTGGATTCCTCCTGACTCACAGAGGGATGGCTATTTTTAGTGCCCTTTTCTCTGGGTCCTCCCATCTGTCTGCTCCTCTCCTGTGCCTCCCCTTCACCTCAGATGTGTCACAGTAGGCTTCCCTATCTGCCACTAGCCCTGTGAAAAAAAGAGGAGACATTCAGAGCTAGAGCAGGAACCTTCTGGCCCAGGGCCTAGCTTCCGGGACCCTGAGGAGAAGTTGTGTGTTTGGAAAAGTACAGACTGAGCAAGTGACCCCACATGGCCCCTTGGGAGAAACCCGTGTGCCCTTTGAGTCTGACCGGTATAAACACAAACTCTTTTCACTTTCCAAAATCTCAAAGCCAAAGTGCCTCAGAAACGGACTCAGATGTTGTTAGTGAAACACATCAGCTGGTGCTTTCTTTTCCCTGTGGGCCTGTGTGTCCGAGTCTCTCTCTGCTTCTCTCTGTTTCTGTGTCTCTCACTCTCTGCTTGTCTCTTCTCTTCTTTGGTGTGTGTGTCCCCTCTGTTTCTCACCCTTTCAGTCCTTTTATTTATTCTGGTTCCCTCAGTCTTTGTGCCCCTGTCTCCTGCTGTCCCTTCCTTCCAGTAGGACTGCATTGACATGGCCAACCCTAACCCTCTTCCTGTTTCCCATGCAGTTACATCAACAGAGCGTAGCCACAGCAGCAGGTGACCCACTGGATGAGGAACTGGCTGGCCGCTGGCCACAGAAGCTCTTGGTAGGAAGGAGAAGTTCTCACCTTGGCCTCAATTGCCCAGCAGGTTGTCCCACAGTTGGCAGCCATTGCTGGCAGCGAACTCTGCCAGGATTAAAGCTTTGGCCTTTACTCACTGACTCCCTGAGCCTCCTCACTGCCCAGCCCTGGGGACCTGGGGATCTGGTACATGTCCTCAAGGCCCAGGACATCTGAAATGAAGGCGATGCAATGGGAAGGCACCCACAGCATCACGCAAGTTGTATGCTTACGCAAAAAAAAAGTTTAACCTGACTCTAACCATGAGGAAATAATCAGACAAATTCATGTTAGGGACATTCTGCAAAACAACCAGCCTGGACTCTTCAAAAATGTCAATTTTATTAAAGATCGTATGGAAATTGTTCTAGATTAAAGGAGACTAAAGAGCAACACCATGCAATTTGTGATTCTTGATTGGATCCTGGATTTTAAAAAACAGCTATAAAGGACATAAATTTGAATATGGATTATTACCTAATGGTATTGTAAGATTGATACTTATGCTATAGGAGAATGCTCTTGTTCTTAGGAGATATGAGCTGAAGTGTTCATATCCCCTAAGAGTCAGTCTACAACTGATTCTTAAATGGTTCAGCAAGAGATAAGTATATGTGTACATGTATATGCATAGAGTATATACATACATAGCATATATATATATATACACACACACACATATATTTGGAAGACAGGAAGTATATATATGTGTGTATATATATATATATATATATATATATATATATATATCTACGCATACATACACACAGAGGGAGAGAGAGACACTGTACAAAATGTTACCAACTGATGAACTAGATGAAGTTTACATGGGTCTTTATTGTCCTATTCATGTGAATTTTATATAGCTTTGAAAGTTTTCAAATTAAAAATTTAGGGGGAAAATTTTTTTAAAAGCGTCTACTTTTCACTCCTAGAAAGCAGCGTTTTCTCTACATGATTCAAATATGTCCTGGGAGAGTTTCATCTCTGTGTACATTTTAGAAGAAATAAAAGCTTAAGTAATACAAAAAACACATCTGCATTGATCATTGCCTCACCCTGGAAGGAAAGGAGGCAGCCAAGCAGACAACTTCGCAGGCCTCCAGAGCAGAGAGCTATCCAGCCTGTGTGTGGGGTATGGCCTTGCCACTAGCTTGAGCCTGTTAGAAAACTCACTCCCCCACCTCTGTGCCTTGGCTTTTCTCTTTCAAATGAGAAAGTTGTATTAACTATTGAAATCCTGTAGAAGCAACAAGTATTTTTGAGCACCTCTCAGGTGCCTGGCTCTGCACCAGGCCCTGGGGATAGGCAGAAACAGACGATGTGGTCCCTGCTGTCACAGATTACAGACTGCTGGAAGCAGCCCTTACGCAGGGCAGGACAATGAGGCGAGTGTTCAGAAATGGGAAGTACAGGCTGCTGTGGGCGCGTGTGGCAATAAGGTTTACCCTAACTGACGGGGAGAGGGGTGAATCAAATGGAAGAGAGTGAGGAAAACACTCTAGCCTGAGAGAAGAAAATGTTCAAAGACCCCAACATGAGGAGGAGAACTGAAAAAAATATTGAATGGCTGAAATGTTAGAGAAATAGATCAGCAAGCTCTCTGCTTTATGATTCTTCGTTCCTTCAGGCAACGTGCAGAAAGACATTGAGTGTTCCCTTTTCATTTCAGTGGAGACCTATAAGGTTGGGAGGGTCTTTAAGAGATTCTCTTTTTGTGAGATTGTCCTTTGGATCCCCCAATCTGAAGACAAGTAACATCATCAGAGTGTCTCTTCTGAGTCTTCCTGACTGCCATGATGGAGACGTGGCTGCTTCTCTCTCTGGCTCCTAAAGCACCTTGAAAATGTCTGTTTCAACACCGTTTGGCTTGTATATTAAGGGTCAGTTGGCTTGTTTGCCTTTTTCTTTTTTAAACCACCTGTGAGCTCTGTCGGCTATGCTCTATTAAGTTCTAAGGATGAGAAAATTAATAGAGGCATAGTTCCGCCCTCGAGAAACTTATACTCTAGAAAGGAAGAAAGAGAAGTGGACAGGCAGTAAAACAACTTGAGGAGGGAAATTGGGATTCTCAGGAGCGCTTCAGAAAGGCAGAGAACAGCCACAGAGATGAAGATAAAGTCCCAGCGAAATGGAGTGCCTGATTTTAGTTGGTTTCTGAGGCCTGGATGGATCTCTGTCTTTGGGTTCCCCAAAGATATCTCTGCACTCTTCACATTAAATCCCCTTTATCTTTTCGACTTGTTGGTTTAAGAAAGTTACTTACATCAGTTTTTTTTTTGTACTGTTCTGTACATTTTAATGCGTATGTGGATTCATGTAACTGCCACCACAACCAGAACAAAGAACAGTTACATCACTGCAAAACCTCCCCTGTGCTCTCTCTTCATAGTCACACCATTCCCTTGCCCCCTGGCAACCACAGATCTGTTCTTCATCAGTACAGATTTATATTTTTGAGACTGCCATATACTTGAAATCATTCAATATGTAATCTTTCACTCTGTACGTATTTGAGATTCATCCGAGTCACTGCACGTATCAATGCAATAGCTCTTCCCTTTTTTTTTTGTGCTGAGTAGTATTTCATTGTATGGATGTAGCACAGTTTGTTTATCCAAAGGAATAGAACTCAGAAATTAAAGGAACAAATTATTTGAGTACATGTGACAATATCCAGAAGTAGAACTGCTGGGTTATATGGTAGGTGTATGTTTAACTTTATAACAAACTGTCAAACTGTTTTCCAGAGTGGCTGTACCATTTCACATTTCTACTAGCAACATATGAGAGTTCAGTTACTCTGCATTTTCATCAGCACTTGGTATTGTCAGTATTTTTAAGTTTTAATAGGCATGTAGTGATATTTTTGTGGGTTTTATTTGCATTTCCCTAGCAGCCGATGATGTTGAACATCTTTTCATGTGCTTCTTTGCCAACTTTATATCTTCTTTGAAGGACTGATTGTGTCCATTGCTCATTTTTTTCATTGGATGGCTTGTTTTCTTATCGTTGAGTTTTGAGAGTTCTTTATACATTCTGGATACTGGTTCTTTGACCGACATGGGATATCCAAATATTTCTCCCCAATCTGTAGCTTTTCATCCTCTTAACAATGCAGTGAAGCCTTTTTTAATCAAGGCATTGAGGTCAAGGTTGATGACTTCCTTTCTTTTATGTAGAGTTTTATTGGTGACAAAGTTTGGCATTTTTATGGGGTGTTGTGGCTTATGTTTGAATGTTTTGAATTCATATGTTATAAAGTGGAGTGAAAGTAAGGATGACATACATTTAATGGCAAAATTGGTTTTGTCCCTGAGGGAATCCAGTAAGAGCAAAGCAAAGAAAGCACTGGTAGATGTTAATGGCAGATGCACCTTATTTCATCCAGTGTGTAAACTCGAAGACCTTGTCCTTTCTCACCTAACTTAGCATTAGAGCCCAGAGTCACAGGAGATGTGTATTAACACATCTACCTGAATTTAATAATGATGTCAGACTCTCTAACAGAAAATAAGTCTGATTTGACTAACTGGTTTGGCTATAAGAACTGGCCTTGCCAATTAGATTATGTGGCAAATATTTTGCATAAATTGAATGAGTTAAATCTGAAACTCCAAACTTTTAAAGAAAATATATTTGAAGCATGTAGGATAAAAAGGTACCTTTTCAAAAAAAAAATTAGATTGACAAAGGTGTATTGAAATGAACAACATTCTAATTTTCCTAGCCCTTTCTGAGTATATCAGGTTAAACAAAATGACTAAAAAAAAAGAGTAACTGGTATAATTGATAGAAATTTGATAAACCTTGGGAAAATCTTCTTAGCGTACCTCCCAGAAATGAGAAAGTGAATACTTCTGATGAATTTTTCAACACTGGTAATTTCAAATTCTTTACTCGTGACAAAAATTAAAAGAAAATCTAGTCAAGTTGTCAGCAGAGAGATTAAGTGATTTCTGATGAGGGATCACTAAGTGATTGTTTTGGCACATATCTCAGAAAGTGTTCAACAAAATGTATGACATTGTTGTCACCTATCTATATATGTGGACAAAATTTCTTAGCACTAAGGTTTATAAAAACAGAAATTGGAAATCAAATTTATTGCTGAACTTTGTCTAATTATAGTGTTAAGTAATGTTCATCACTCATATAATTCAATAGCAAAATAAGCCAAATAATACAGTTAAAAAGTGGACAGAACTAAAGACTCCACAAAACACTACTAGAAACAATAAGCAAATACAATAAAGTCTCTGGATACAAAATCAACTTTCAAAAATCCATAGTGTTCCTATACTTTAATAATGAAGTGTCAGAAAAAGAAGTGGAAAAAATAATTCCCTTTGCAATTGCAACAAAAAGAATAAAATACCTAGGAATAAATTTAATGAAACAAATGAAAGACCTATACAATGAAAACTGCAAGACCCTATTAAAAGAAATCGAAGAAGGTACAAAGAAATGGAAAGATATTCCATGTTCTTGGATTGGAAGAATCAACATTGTTAAAATGATCATATTACCTAAAGCATTATACAGATTTAATGCAATCCTCGTCAAAATCTCATCAACATTTTTTAAAGAAATAGAACAAAAAATCATCAGATTTGTATGGAAGCACAGAAGACCCTGAATTGCCAAAGCCATCCTGAGAAAAAAGAATGAGGCTGGAGGCATCACTCTGCCTAACTTCAAATTATACTTCAAAGTGACAGTAATCAAAATGGCATGGTATTGGCAGCAAAACAGACACACGGACCAGTGGAACAGAATTGAGAGTACAGAAGTAAACCCATATTTATACGGGCAAATAATTTCGACAAAAAAGTGAAAAACATACAGTGGAGAAAGGAAAGCCTCTTTAATAAATGGTGCTGGGAAAACTGGAAAGCCACCTGCAAAAGAATGAAACTAGATTGTTGTCTATCACTACACACCAAAATTAACTCAAAATGGATTAAAGACCTATATATAAGACCTGAAACAATAAAATGCATAGAAGAAAACATAGGAACTAAACTCAAGGACCTTGGACTTAAAGAGGTTTTTATGAATTTGACCTCAAAGGCAAGGGAAGTAAAAGCTAAAATAAATGAATAGGACTACATCAAACTAAAAAGCAAAAGAAAGCGTCAACAAGGTAAAGAGAGAACCATCCGAATGAGAAAATATATTTGCAAGCAATGCCTCCAATAAGGGCCTAATATCTAAAATATACAAAGAGCTCATACAACTCAATAACAACAACAAAAAATGATCCAATCAAAAAATGGGCAGAGGATCTGAACAGACACTTCTCCGTAGAGGACATACAAAAGACCAACAAGTATATGAAAAGATGCTGACCATCACTAGCAATTAGGGAAATGCAAATCAAAACCACAATGAGATACCATCTCACACCTGTTAGAATGGCTATAATCAACAGGACAAGTAATAACAAATGTTGGAGAGGATGTGAAGAAAAAGGAACCCTCATACACTGCTAGTGGAACTGCAAATTGGTACAGCCATTATGGCAAACAGTATAGAGGTTCCTCAAAAAACTAAGAATTGATCTACCATATCATCCAGCAATCTCTCTGCTGGATATTTACCCCAAAGACTTGAAAAACCATATCCCAAAAGATATTTGCACAGCGATGTTTATAGCAGCATTATTCACAGTGGCCAGAACATAGAAGCAACCAAAGTGTCCTATGATAAATGATTGGCTAAAGAAGCTGTGGTACATGTATACAATGGAATATTACTCAGCCATAAGAAGAGATGAAATACAGCCATTTGCAACAACATAGATGGTCCTCGAGATAATCATGCTAAGCAAAATAAGCCAGACAGAAAAAGTTGAAAATCACTTGATATCACTTATATGTGGGATATAAACCTAAAAGCAACAAATGAGCAGGACAAACAAACAGAATGATGGACATGGACTATGGGCTAGTGGTTACCAGAGGACTATAGACTAGTGGTTTCTCGTGGGGTGGGGGGAGGAGGGAGGAGGTACACGGGGTAAAGAGCATCAAATATAGGGTTTAGGGGGAGGGCGAAGTGGGTAAAGGGGATCAAATATATGGTAGCTGAAGGAAATTGGACTTTGGTGGTAAACACACAATAGAATATATAGGTGTCAAATGATAATGAATACTTGAAAATTATATAATTGTATTAACCAATGTCACCCCAATAAACTTAATTAAAAAATAAACCCCCCAAAACAAAACAAAACAAAACAAAACAAAGGAACCCTTAAAGGAACCAGGGAAACCTTTGAGAAGTATTCATTTACATATAAGTGACAAAGAGAAATAATTGGACAAAAGAAAGGAAATGGCAGGAAAAGATAATGTGAAGATAATAAACAGAAACCTCATTTAAATTGGAGTTTTGAGGGCCTGTAGGGGGAGCTTTCACTCACCACTCATAGTCCATTACTCAAACAGGAAGGAGTTTTTCTGCTCAGCTACTCCAGCAGGAAGAAGGAAGATCTTTTCCTCATTTGGCAGCCACTCAGCCAATGAAAAGCCACTACACTTGGAACTCCCAGTCTCCTCCAAGAGACTCGGTGTATGAGTGCCCCTCTGAACTCCTCCTTTCCTCTCTGAAAGAAAGTTCCTCTCCTTTGTTCTCTGGACTTGCATGTGGTTCACCATATGCCCTGAACTGCAATTCTTTGTTGTTCCTGAATAAACCCATTTTCCTGCGGGTGGGGCGGGGAAGTGGGCAGAAGACCTGAAAAGACATTTTTCCAAAGAAGACATAAAGATGGCGAACAGGTATATGAAAAGGTGCTCAACATCACTAATCATTAGGGAAATACAAATCAAAGCCACAATGAGACATCACCTCACACCTGCTAGAATTGCTATCAAAAAAAAAAAAAAAAAAAGACGAGATAAATATTGGCAAAAATGTGGAGAAAAGGGAACTCTCGTGCGCTGTTGGTGGGAATGTAAATTGGTGCATCCACTATGGAAAACAGTATGGAGGTTTATCAAAAAATTAAAAATATAACTACCACATAACTCTGCAATCCTACTTCTGAGTATATATCTGAAGGAAATGAAATCACTATCTAGAAGAGATATCTTCACCATGCATTATTTACAATTGCCAAGACATGGAAACAACATGTCTTCATCGATGAATGAATGGATAAAGAAATTGTGAGATATATGTATGTATAAATATTATTCAGCCATTAAAAAGAAGGAAATTCTGCCTTTTGTGATGACATAGATGGACCTTGAGAGCATTATACTAAGTAAAATAAGTCAAATAGAGAAAGAGAAATACTGTATGATCTTGCTTACATGTGACATCTAAAAAAGCTAAATTCATAGAAATAGAGAGTAGAATAATGACTGCCAGGGGCTGGAGGGTGAAGGAAATGGAAAGATGCTGGTCAAAGGGTACAAATTTCCAATTGCAGGATGAATAGATTTTGGGGATCTAATATACAATATGGTGACTATAGTAAACTATACTATATTTTTATACTTGAAACTTGGTAAAAAGTAGATCTTAAATGTTCTCATACTCTCCTACTGTCCAAAGGTGGTGGAGATATTCGATATTCACTAACTTTATTGTGATAATCATTTTATAATATATATGTGTATGATGATTTCATTATGATGTACACCTTAAACTTTCAAAATGTTATATGTTAATTATATTTCAATAAAACTGGGGATCAAAAAGTATTGTTCATTACAGATAAATGCATTTGAAAAGAAACCAGCCCATCTATCTCATTAGAGCTATAATTTCAATAATAGTTTTACTTTTAAACAATTATTTAAATTTACAATATATTTGTTTTGATTGTAATGATAATTCAATGCAGAAGAAAATTTTAATAAGAGCTTTTTTGTCATAGGAAATAAAACAGATTTAAAAGTTTGATATATATCTATATATACATATTTTTGTTGCAGAGAATTATTACAAAATGATAAAAGTGATTATAAACTGATAAAAGGCTTTTGTGCATATATTACTTTAGAATATAGTTCTCTAGAGTAAGTGGAATGGAAATATAAGTTCAAGAAGATGAAAGAATGATAAAATTTCTGATGTAAATGAAAAATTGGTTTATGTATTTTTACAGCCAGTGTTGACTACTCCTCCCGCCCTTTTCCTCTCCTGTACCTACTGCATATTTTTGCCTAAAACTTTTAAGAGGTGTCCAAGAAAAAAGTTTAAAGACCACTGGTTAATCCATTCTTTCAAAAAACTTGGGTCTACGGCCATGCCACCCTGAATGTGCCCTATCTCGTCCGATCTCGGAAGCTAAGCAGGGTTGGGCCTGGTTAGTACTTGGATGGGAGACCACCTAAGAATACCGGGTGCTGTAAGCTTTAAAAATAAAAAAAGAAAGAAAGAAAAAGAAACTTGGATGTGTAACGAAGAAGAAGAGAGAGCAAAAGGGAGGCTTACATCAAAGGAGATTTTATTTTTTAAGATGGGAGATTTGAGCTTGTGCATGTGGTATCATTCCTACTTTTCAGAAAAGAGAGGCTTAGAGAAGCTATGATTTTATTCCAAATGAGGAGACTCTGCAACACAACCCAAGTAATACAGTTGACCCTTGAACAAACTGGGTTTGAACTGTGGAGGTCCACTTATACATTTTTGAACCTGGGAGTCTGTGGATGCAGAGGGCTGTGTATATACATTGATCTACACCACCCTATATAGGGGACTTGAGCATCCACGGATTTTTGTATTTGAGGAAGTCCTGGAACCAATCCCTCTCACCTGCAGATACTGAGGGACAACTAAGTTTTTGGGGAGTCAAAAGTTATACAAGGATTTCTTTGACTGCACAGGGGTTGGCACCCCTAACCCTTGAGTTGTCCAAGGGTCAACTGTGTATCAGTCAGGATAGGCTAGGTTATGCTGCAGCAATAAGCACCCACTAGAGCTCAGTAAAATTAACATCTCAAATTTATTTCCTTCCTTTACTGCACATCCTAGTGTGGGTTGGCAGTGAGTCTGCTCATCTCCACCACTCAGAGACCCAGAGTAACAGATGATGGCTTCAACTCCACAGTCAGGGCAGCTGATAGAAAGAGATATGGCTTAGTTTTTTAAGTTGATGGGAAGTTAACACGTGTTACTTATATGTTTCAAGTGGGTCAGAGAAGTGCCAATCGAATGAGGTACCTAGAAAGGGAAAGGGCTGGAAATTTTGATGAGCAGTGCTAACAGGTACGTTTTACCTGTCATTTCCAGTATGGGAAATGGTCACAAAGTTGTATTATCTGGCACTATTTTGAGACCAGGTAAGATGGGGGTAAAATAAAATATAAGACATTGTTAGTTTATTTCAACAGATCCGAGAGATGGGTTCTGGTCTCTGATGCTTAGTTATTGCTCTGTAAGCCTAGAAGTTCCTTTGCCTCTTTGGGTCTTTGTGGAGGAGCTGATGCTTTTGCAGTTCCACCATCTTCCGCTTGTAATGCGTTTAGGACTGTAATGAGAGTTAGAAGAAAGCAAGCCCAGCCAGGACCAGGAGTGCTAGCTACAAAACACTTCCTAGTAGTTTCGCACCGATGCATGTTGGGTAATGTGCTTTCAGCCAGCAGAGAGCGGTAAGGCGATATCAGCACAATCCCGCACTGTAATAGCGGTTTTTAAAGTCTAGGGTCACTAAGTTTTGCGCGTTAGAATCGTGTTTTGTTTGTTTGTTTGTTTGTTTTTTTAATACCCGTGCTGGGGCTGCACCCCAGACAATGAAACCAAACCCTCTGGGAGCAGAGCCCGAACACTGGTATTTTTAAAGAGCTTCCCAGCTTTAGGCATGGGTTATTCTTTAATCCCTACTGCCTGTTAGAGGGGCTGGATGACACCTAGTGGGCGCATTCTCTTAAAGAGTCCTGGAATCAAATCCTCTCTTTTTCTTCTCCCAGGAGTTGTCAGGTTTGCATTTTAATGGGGCGGGGGCATCAAACTAGAGGAAATCTTTGGGACACCAGCCGGCTCCTCGCGGCTTAGGGCGCGCTCACTTCCCAGCGCCGGAGGCTGTGGTGAGGGCCAGCTCTACCCACAGCGCGCCGCTGACCGGGCGGTGGCGGCTCTAAGTCAGCTTTCAGCAGGACCGGAGGAAGGAAAAAGCGTAGACCACCACGAGGAGAGGAAGAGGCAGCGACGGAGGCGGGGCGAGGAAGAGCTAGGGAGGAGCCGGAGGAAACGTAGCCGCAGCGGGCGGTCCCTGGTGTGGCCCTGCTTCCGGACGGCGGCCTGGTCACCATGGCAGGCCTGGACATCGGACTGACTGTGCCCGTGTGGCTGGCCGAGGACGACCTGGGCTGCATCATCTGTCACGGGCTGCTGGCCTGGCCCGTCACGCTCCCCTGCGGCCACAGCTTCTGTCGAGACTGCCTGAAGGGCCTGTGGGGCGCGAGGCGTCACTGGTCCTGCCCCACCTGTCGCGAGGGCGCCGCGCAGCAGCTGGACCTGCGGAAGAACACACTGCTGCAGGACCTGGCTGACAAGTACAGCCGGGCGGTGGGCGAGCTGGAGGGCGGCCAGGGCCGGACTCCGATTCCCGCCCCCGACCCCGCCCCCGGGCCGCAGCGCCGCACCGCTCAGCTGCGGGTAGGGTGGCGGGACTGGGGCTCCCCTCTCTCCAAACAGATCGCACTGCTTGCACCCTTTTCTCTGCACGGGTCTTTCTCCTTTCCTCATCCTTTCTATTTTCAAATTACTTTTTTCCATCTAAAAGTAGAACCCACTCTTCGGTAAGTTCAAAAAAGTATGAAGAAGCAGGAAAAACAATCCATTCTCCTGAAACCTTGTCAATACACGTTGGTATATTTCCGATCTTTCAAGTCTTTTCCCTGTCGGTCTCTGTCTCTCTGGAATTTTTTTTATTGTGGTAAAATATATATAACATGAACTTTGCCATTTTAAGCATTTTTAAGTAGACAATTTAGTGGCTTTAGTTAGATTCACAGTGTTGTACAACCATCACTAGTATCTATTTCCTGAACTTTTTCATCACCACAAAGAGAAACTCTGTAACCCGTTAAGTAATAACTTCTCAACCTTCCAGCCCTTGGTAACCTCGAATCTTTTTGTCTCTATGAATTTGCCTGCTCAAGATATTTCATATAAGTGAAATCATAATATTTGTCCTTTTGTGTCTGGCTTCTTTAACTTACCATGTTTTCAAGGTTTATTCATGTTGTACGGTGTATCCAAACTTCATTCCTTTTTGTGGCTGAATAATATTCCCTCCTATGTATATATCACATTTTTTTAAAAATCCATTTATACATTGATGGACATTTGGATTGTTTCCACCTTTTCATTATTGTGCATAATGTTGCAGTGAACACTGGTGTACAAGTATCCGAGTCTCTATTTTCATTTTTTTGGTTCAGTACCTAAGAATGTATTTATTTGCAGGGTCATAGTCTAATGCTTTGTCTAACTTACTGAGGAACAGTCAAACTGTATTCCATAGCAACTACCCCATTTTACATGCCCATCAACAAAGTAGGAAAGTTCCAATTTTCCTTAGCTTTTGCTCCTGGGACTTAGGTCATTTATTGTATGTTTCAACCATGCTGTTTTGTCCCAGACATCTACCTGTTTGTTTGTTTGTTTATTGACATCTGCCAGTTTAGTTCAGCTTGTAGCATTCACGAGCCATGCCCACTGCCTTTCTGGCCTGAGTTAGGTGAGCACCCTGTACCATCCCTTCAGGCAGCCCCCAGACAGGTTAGTACAAACATACAGGACAATTTGTGAGTAAGGTCTGCTCTGCTCCTTCCAGAACCAGGACCAGGGGCCCATGCTGAGAATCTTGAATACTAGCATTGAGGTAGGGTGTGGGGCAGGACAAATAAAAACACCACAAATCTTTCCTACTGCCAGGTTGCTCTTTTTTAATTCAGTGTTTTTTAGAATTCTGACAGTTGGTTCTGACGATTTCTACTTGTTTTTTATGTTTTACTCTGTGTGTGTGTTGTGGGGTAGGATGAGAGCTCGGAACTGCCTAGTCTATCCTTTTGCTGTTCTCTGCAGTATTTTTAAACAGTTGAGGTCATGTTGTATAGCCAGGTTGTGTCCTCTTTTCATTTTTTTAAATTTAATTAATAGACTTTTTTAGAGCAATTCTAAGTTTATAGAAAATTGAGCAGATAGTGTAGAAAGTCCCCAAATAACTCTCACAATTTCCCCTATTATTAACATTGAAATCATAGCAAAACGTGATATTTTGAGGGACGTCAAGCCTATTAAGAGATAAAAAAGGTCCCAGGTCAATTCCAGTTTTTGAGTTTCCAGCAAAATTTAAAATGTGAAAAAAGGCAAAATAAACTTATAAAAACTCAGGTTTATTTAGAGTTGAATGATGAACACCTTATATTTCTGTGACTCTATGTAGAAACCCTTTTAGAGGTGACCCGAAGTTCTCCATTGAGGTCTTTGTGCAGCCTGCCTCTGATGACTGTCACCAGGTCTTAAGGTTGTTGCCAGATTATGTTGGCTGTAAAACGTACTCCCACTCTCAGCCAGGCGGCTGAGTAGATAAAGCTCTTTAAGTGGAGTTGTTTAGTACTCTCTTCTGAATATACATATTTTTTTAATGTGAAGGATGTCAATAAATAAAAAGAGCTTGCACCTATACATAACTTTAAAGTCTCCAAGATCCTTTCACAGTGAACAGTTAGGTAGATCCTTTTTATTATGGAAGAGAAGAGGGGATAGTCAATTTCATTTTTGAAAGGAATGATGAGGACACAAGATGAGCCAGAGGCAAGAGCCAGACCCTAAACCTGAACCAAATGCCATCTACTGCACCACTTACTTTATCAGCTGCCACTTACCCTGCCAAATCTCCAGGCTCTCACCCTATTTCTTCTCTGACTTGTCCTGTTCAAAATGACCCCTAGGCTTCCCTTCACACTTTACTCCCATCTCCCCTGCCCCCATCCTGTAGATGGACTTTGGTTTCCTGTTATGGCCACTGGACAATCAGTAGGGGAAATGGGCTTACAAAAGGTCTGAGAGTCTGCCTCCTTGTCCTCTGAATATTTTTGTCACTTCCTTGCTTTATCCAGTCTTCATTCTCCGTTCAGAGCTGATTCTTGGGTCCAGCTTTGTGTTCTGTTTTGCTCTTTTAAAGGCGGTGGCATCGAAGAGCATCACAGAAGTTGATCACAAGCTGGCAGAGCTGGTGGAACAACTTGTAGACATTGTCAGGAGACTTCAGAGTCAGAGACACCTCCCAGAATCTGGACCAGACAATAAAATGAACACCCTGGGCATGGTAGGCTCAGCTGGGAGATGAAAGGATGTGGCAGGGGGCGGAGCTAGGGAACACTTTCCAAATGGAGCAACATGAATATGTTTGCAGTTGAAGGATGCAACAAGTCTCAATTTTTTACCATTCTCTTTACTACCAAAGAGGAATGACTAAAAGTTTGGAATTCTTTAGGTGAGGTAGGGGAGCTTCAAGCAGCCCAGGTCCTATTCTTATCACTCTACCTAACCAGCTCTAAGGTCATCAATGGCCTCTATATAAATCCTGCAGACATTCTAGTCTTCATCTTCATTGACCTTTCATCATTCTTCGACACAGTTGACAACATCTTCATTCTTGAAACTTTCTTTTCCCTCAGCTTCTGCAACACAAGTCTTCCAGCCTTCCCCTGTTTCTCTCTGGCTGCTCCTTCTCAGTCTGTTATGCAGGCTCATTCTCCTCTACTCAGCAATGAAATGCCTCGAGGCTGAGTTGTAGGTCACTTTCTCTTTCCCTCACCCAAGGCTTTAATTAGCACACATAGCTCCAGCCTGGCCCCTTCTCTGAGCTCTAGTCTGGTATCTTATCTTTTCCTCTTGGTATCTCAAAGGCACATCACACTTAACATGTCCCAAACTGTTCCTCCTGTGGGATTCCCCCTCTGACTGGTGCTGTTATCCTTCCAAGGGCGTAAGTCAGAAGGCTGAGAATCATGTCACCTCCTCCTTTACCTGCCAAAACATCTCTCAAATCTATTTACTACTCTTGAGCTCCTTTGAGACTTCTCTAATCCATGCCTATGATCATTTCTTGCTACAAATAGCTTCCTAATAGCAGCTCCACTGTACTCCCTCTAGTCTGCTCTCCTCGTGGTCTTCAGAGTAACCCTCTCAAACACAAATCTGATCATGTAACTCACCTGCTTAAAACACTCCAGTGACACCTGTTTGTGTGGGATTAAGACCCAAATCCTCACAGAACCAAGGTCCTGCAAGATCCCATCCCTGTCTGCCTCTCCCATCTCATTTCACCAAACTCTTTCTGGTTCTTCAAGCACCAGAAAGAACCAGACTGGTCCCTCCAGCGTGTCACACTTTTTCCCACCACAGGGTTCATTCATTCCATGGAATGTTACCCTGTCACCTAGGTAATGACTGCTCATTACTCCAGACCCCAGCTAGATCACCACTTTCTTAGAGAAACTTTCACTAAACAAGTCAAATTCCCCTATTAGAGACTCATGATTCCATGTACTTTTTATTTGTAGCGGTTATCACAGTTGCAACTTGATAGATAATGATTGCTGCCATAATTTATTAATGTCTGTCTTCCCTCTTCCCTGAACTAAGCTCTGAGCTTCATGAGGGTAGAGACCTTGATTGCTTTTGTTCTTTTGTTTACCCTTGTATCCCCAGGCCTAGTGCTTGACACTAGTAAGTGCTCAAGAAATACTCATTGACTGAGTGAATAGGTGGGTTTTCAGGGTTGCAGTGTGTGGGGGTGGAAAGTCTGAGAGTCTGACTTTCACTAGTATAATGACCTTGGGCAAGTCATTTTGTCTTTCTGAGTCTCTGGTTTCTATCTGTAAAATAGGAATAATGAGGCCTGCCATCTCATTGGTTTGATGTGGGAATTAAAAGGGATCTTGTATGAAAGGTGTTTAAGCAATGTGAAAATGTAGGACAGTAAAATTAACTATGGCAATTTAGTTAACCTTGATGAACTTTAGCTCCTTTTATAAAATGGAGATAATAAACCTACCTTGAAAGGTTGTTAATGCAAATTAAAAGCGAGGGGTGGAAAGCACTCAGTAAGTGGTGCCTATTACCCTTATGATTGGTGAAAAGAATGGAGAATGGATTATGCAAAGTTAGGAAGCAAAGTCAGGTGCTAAAGGTAAGAAATTGGGAAGGTGACAGCAGATGAGAGGTTGTGCTGAGGACAGTAGGTCCTGAGGTTAAAAAAAATCAAGGAGCATGTGTGGGAGGCCCCAGAGAGCAGGCTCTGGATGCATGCAACATGTTCACATTAGCTCTTACAATAAATATGATATAATGATATTAGCAGTCTGGGGAAGATTATTCTGGCCTTTGTGGCTTATCTCAGTAATTATCAGTATTATTTATTCTGTAAAGCCCCTGTAACATGGGCCTAAAAACTTTTAACTTTTTAAAATATTACCTAAGAAATTCATATTTATTGTACAAAATACTAGAAAATACATAAGCAGTTTAATGAAAATCTTCCAAAATGTACCACTCAGAAATAACCACTCTTTAATATTTTTGCTGCACTATGTATTATTCAGGATTATTTTCAAGGCATGTTATTTTGGGGGCCTATGTTTTTAAAAACTAGTTAGGACGTAAGTGGAAAATTGTAGTTGGATGGCAGAAGTGGAATATACTATTAGATGCATTCCAGAGGAGACCTGCATTATCTATCTATCTATCTATCTATCTATCTATCTATCTATCTATTTATTTATTTAATGATTCATCAACAGGCTTTTTCTGATGGGATGGACCTTTCCTCGGCTTCTCCAAAGCAAGGAACTTCCAACACACCTGAGGGAAAAATGAGAGACATTCTGCATGACCTAGAAGAAATCCAGGAAAAATTACGAGAAAACTTCACAGAGAAAGAGCCCCTTGAAGAAAAAAGGCAGGGTGAGTTGATTTCATTTAATAGAGGAGGATTAAACATGGAAGTTGGAGAGAAATGGCAAAATGCTCTGTGACTTTATTTTGTGGGGACATGGTCCCAGGGCCCAGCTGCATTATCTCTGTGGTGTTGTAAATGATGAAGGCATGGGCTACGGTGTGTTTGTGGCTGGCAATACTTTTGGATACGACTGGAGGTGTGATGTAATACAGGCCCTGGATGAGATAGAAACTCATTTTCTAAGACTGTAAATATAGAGCCTGGACCTGATTTTGCTAGCTTACCATTCATCAGTGTTATATGAGAAGATTCAGAAACAGGCTGCTTTTTATTTTTAACTAGTAAATGTCTTTATTAACAATACATGCGACTTTAAATAGTTCTTGATATGTTCTATTCAAATATAATCCTTGGAGCGTTTGTTAATGTTAAACAGTAACAACGTAAAAAAGAACCTTTCTGTCCTGACTTTGTAGGTTCTCTGTTGTTCCCCTGGTCATGACCGGAAAACAGTGAACCCCTGTCCTGCAGACATCAGCTCTGGTCTCCCTCAGCCCCACTTCCTACCCTGGCCACTGCCAGCTTTATATACTTTAGGGACATAACTCTTACAGCATTTTTCTCTTTAAATGATCTTGCTCTGCTTAGGAAGTCATCCCATATTTAAGTGGAGAAACATAATTCCTTGGAAAAGTTTCTTGAGGAAACCAATTAAAACATAGTTTGTCAGTTCCAAAAATTATCTGAGAAATAAGTACCCTCTTGGCTCCTGTGTGCTCCTAAATTTAGGTTGAGTTCCTTAGCGATTTTATTTATTTATATAAATTTAAAATTAATTTTAAAATTCAACTTATAATTTTGAACATAATCTTTATCCAATCTTCTGTAGATGGGCATTTAGGTTTCTTCCATATCTTGGCTATTGTAAATTATGCTGCCATTTCAATTAACCACTTTCATTAGTTTATTGAATGTGCATTCAGAATTCATTTATGCAAATACAAGCAAATATGAATTTATATTTTTATCTCCCCTAATCCTTTTTACTCAAAAGGTAGATACTATATATAGTGTTTGGATTTTGCTTTTCTTCTTTATTTAATATATCTCGATATATTTATGAATCGGTACCTTCAGCATTTTCTTTTATAGCTGCATAATATTCCAGCTTATGGATATGGAACATTTATTTACCCAATCCTCTACTGATGGATGCATGATTACTTCCAATTGCTTACAAATAATATTGATGTTAATAACGATACATATATTATTTTATATGGGTACAGATACAGATGTAGGTTAAATTGCCAGTAAGGGTTGTGGAATCATAGGGTAAAATCATTTGTAATTTTGATATACATTGCCAAATTGCCCTCTAGTTAGGTTACACCGGTCTACACTCTCAAGGAAGAAATATGTATCCCCATAGCCTGTCAACTGAGTGTGTTGTCAAACTTTTGTAATTTTTTTTTTTACAATCTGGTGGGTTAAAAAAAGTAATGTGTGAGTGTGCCATACTTTTAATTTGCATTTCTCCATTAATTGTGTATATATCTTGTGTCTTTTAAAATTTGACTTTTAGGAACTCTTTATAAATTAGGAAGAAAAACCTTTTGTCTGAGATATGAATTGCAAATTTCATTCCCCAATTTGTCATTTATCTTTTGAGTCTATTTAGCATAGATTTTAGAATGCCATATAGACATTCTTCTATTTTCAAGTAGTAAATTTCACCAGTCTTTTCTTTTATGGCTTTTAGATTTTAAATTTACTTAGAAAACGTTACCACCTCAAGTTTAGAAAGGAATTTTCCTGTGTGTGTCTGTGTGTGTTCGTAGTTTATATTTTATATTTAAATCTTCGGTTTCACATTTTATGATGAAATCTTTCACACATTTGAAGTGTATCTGGCATGTAGACTAGTGAATTTTAAATAATATTTACATAACACCACTTTAGAGACATATCTCTTATAATATTTTTATATTTAATGATGTTGGTCTGGTTGAAATGTTGCTTCTGGAGAAACATGATTTCTTGGGAAAAAATGAACAATTTCTAAGATTATTTGAGTATGTATTTAAAAGTTTGGTTTTTTTTTAAATTTTATCTTAATATTAGTTTCAAGAATATAGTGCATTGGTTAGACATTTATATAGTTTATGAAATGATCCCCCTAATTGCTCTTTCTCTCCACCTAGTCATTACATTAATGCTAACTGCATTTCCTATGCCATGCTCCCCATCCCCATGTCCATCTATCAACTACTAATTTGTACTTCTTTAACCCTTCTCCCATTTTCCCCACCCCCAACCCCTTTCCCCTCTAGCCATCACCAAATTGTCCTCTAAATTTATGAGTCTGTTTTTGATTAGTTTGTTCTTTTTGTTCCTTAGATTCCACATGTAAGTAAAATCATATGGTATTTATCTTTCTCTGTTTAACTTATTTCACTCTGTGTAATAACCTCTAGGTCTATCTATGTTGTTGCAAATGGTCTGATTTCATTTTTTTAATGAATAACATTCCATTGTATATATGAACTATAACTTCTTTATCTAATCGTCTGTTGATGGGCATTTAGGTTCTTCCACATCTTGGCTGTTGTAAATTATGCTGCCATGAACATAGGAGTGCATAGATCTTTATGAATTATTGTTTTGGTTTTCTTCGGATAAATATCTAGAAGTACAGTTGCTGGGTCCAAAGGTATATTGATTTTTAATTTTTTGAGAAACCTCCAGACTGTTTTCCATAGTGGCTGTACCAATTTGCAGTCCCACCAACAGTGTATGAGAGTTCCTTTTCTCCACATCCTCAACAATACTTGTTCTTTGATTTATTGATGATAGCTATTCTGACAAGTATGAGGTGAGATCTCATTGTGGTTTTAATTTGCATTTCTCTGATGATTAGTGACCATGAGTATCTTTTCATATGTCTTTTGGCCATCTGTATTTCCTCTTTGGAGAAATATCTGTTCAGATCTTCTGCCCAGTTTTTAATTGGATTGTTTTTCTGTTGTCGAGTTGTATGAATTCTTTATATATTTTGACTACTAACCTATTATCAGATGTATCATAAGCCAATATTTTCTCCCATTCTGTTGATTTTCATTTCGTTGATGGTTTTCTTTGCTATACACAACTTTTTAGTTTGACGTAGTCCTGTTTGTTTAATTTTTCTTTTGTTTTGCTCGTCCGAGGAGATATATCCGAAAAGAAATTACTGTTAGCAATATCAGAGAGTTTACTCCTATGTTTTCTTCTAGAAATTTTATGGTTTCGGGTCTTACATTTAAATCGTTAATCCATTTTGAGTCTATTCTTGTATACGGTGTAAGAAGGTGGTCTAGTTTCTTATTTTTTGCATGTATCTATCCAATTTTCCCAGCACCATTTATTGTAGAGACTGTCTTTACCCCATTGTATATCCTTGCCTCCTTTGTCATATATTGAGTGTATTGGCGTGGATTTATTTCTGGGCTCTCTATTCTGTTCTGTTGATCAATGTATCTGTTTTTATGCCAGTACCGTGCTGTTCTGATTACTGTAGACTTGTACTATAGTTTGATAACAGGTAGTATGATACCTCCAACTTTGTTCTTCTTTCTCAAGATTGCTGTGGCTATACGGGCTCTTTTATGGTTCCATATAAATTTTAGGATTATTTGTTCTAGCTCTCTGAAAAATACTATTGGTATTTTGATAGGGATTGCATTGAATCTTTGGATAGCATGGCCATTTTAATGATGTTGGTTCTTCCTACCCATGAGCATGGTATACGCTTCCATTAATTTTATCTTCTTCATTATTTTTTTTCAATGACATAATTTACTGAAAATAGGTCTTTTACCTCCTTAGTTAAATTGATTCCCAGGTATTTTATTGTTTTCGATGTGATTGTAAATGGGATTGTTTTCTTAATTTCTCTTTCTGAAAGTTCATTGTTGGTATATAAAAATGCCACTGAGTTCTGAATATTAATTCTGTATCCTGCTACTTTACTGAATTCATTGATCAGTTCTAACAGTTTTTTGGTGGACTCTTTAGGGTTCTCTCTATATAGTATGATGTCATCGGCATATAACGAGCGTTTTACTTCTTCCTTTCCAATTTGGATACCTTTTATTTCTCTTTCTTGTCTTATTGCTGTGGCTAGGACTTCCAATGCAATGTTGAAGAGGAGTAGTGAAAATGGGCGTCCTTGTTTTGTTCCTGATCTTAAGGAAAACACTTTTAGCCTTTTCCCATTGAGTATGATGTTCACCGCAGGTTTGTCATACGTAGCCTTTGTTATATTGAGGTGTGTTCCCTCTATTCCCACTTTGCTGAGAGTTTTTATCATAAATGGATGCTAGATTTTGTTGAATGCTTTTTCTGCATCTGTTGATATGATCATATGGTTTTTATCTTTTGATTTGTTAATATGGTATATCACATTAATTGATTTGTGGATATTGTACTAACGTTGCATCCCAGGAATAAATCCAAGTTGATCATGGTGTATGATGTTTTTAATGTATTGCCGAATTCAGTTTGTTAATATTTTGTTGAGAATTTTTGCATCAGTGTTTATAGGAGATATCTGACTATATACAGTTTCCTTTTTTTGTATTGTCTTTGTCATGTTTTGGAATCTAGGTATGGATTATGGTGGCCTCATAAAAGGAGTTAGGGAGTCTTTCCTCTTCTTGAATTCTTTTGGAATTATTTGAGATTAGGTGTTAATTTTTCTTCGAATGTTTGGTAAAATTTGCCTATGAAGTCATCTGGTCCTGGACTTTTGTTTTTGGGGAGGTTTTTAATTACCGATTCAATTTCATTTGTGGTAATTGGTCGGTTCAGATTTTGTGTTTCTTCCTGACTCACTCTTGGGAAATTGTATGTTTCTGTGAATGTGTCCATTTCTTCCAATTGTCTAATTTGTTGGCATATAATTGCTCATAGTATTTTCTTATGATCCTTTGTATTTCTGTGGAGTCCATTGTTATTTCTCTTCTTTCATTTCTGATTTTATTTATTTGAGTCTTTTGTTTTCCTTGATGAATCTGGGTAAGAGTTTGTCAATTTTGTTTATCCTTTCAGAGAACCAGCTCTTGGCTTCATTAATCTTTTGTATTGTTTTCTAGACTATTTCGTTTATTTCCACTCTGATCTTTATTATTTCCAGCCTTCTATTCACTTTGGGCTTTGTTTGCTATTCTTTTTCTAGTTCTTTTAAGTGTAAGGTTAGATTGTTTATTTGAGCTTTTTCTTGTTTCTAGAAGTAGGCCTGTATTGCTACGAATTTCCCTCTTAGGTCTGCTTTCTCTGTGCCCCATAGATTTTGAGTTGTTGTGTTTCCAATTCCATTTGTCTTTAGATATCTTTTTATTTCTTCCTTGATCTTATTGATAACCCATTTATTGGTTAGTAGCATGTTATTTAGCCTCCATGTGTTTGTGTATTTTCCAGTTGTTTTTTTTTTTTTATAGTTGATTTCTAGTTTCATACCATTGAGATCAGAGAAGATGGTTGATAGGATTTTAATCTTCTTAAATTTATTGAGACTTGTTTTGTGTTCTAACATGTGGTCTATCCTGGAAAATGTTCCTTGTGCACTTGAGAAGAATGTATATTTTGCTGCTTTGGGGTAAAACGCCCTGAAAATATCTATTAAATCCATCTGGTCTAGTGTGTCTGTTAGGCCCATTGTTTCCTTGTTGACTTTTTGTCTGGAAGATCTGTCCATTGGTGTCAATGGGGTGTTAAAGTCTCCTACTATGAATGTATTACTGCGGATCTCTCCTTTTATGTCAGTCAATAATGGCTTTATGTATGCAGGTGCTCCTATGTTGCGTGTATATCTGTGTACTAGGGTTATGTCCTCTTGATTTATTGATCCCTTTATCATTATGTAATGCCCTTCTTTGTCTCTTATAGACTTTGTTTTCAAGTCTATTTTCTCTGATATAAGTATTGCTACCCCAGCTTTTTTTCATTTTCATTTGTGTGAAATATCTTTTCCATCCCTTTACTTTCAGTCCGTGTCATTTGATGTGAAGTGGGTCTCTTGTAGACAGCATATGCATGGGTCTTGTTTTCTTATCCATTTGGCTACCCTATGTCTTTTGATTGGAGCATTTAATCCTCTTACATTTGAAGTGATTACTGATAGGTACATAGTTACTGCCATTTTATTATTCTTATTTGTTTTTTTCTTTTATCTTTTTCACCCCTTCTTTTTTCACAGAAGTCTCTTTAACATTTATTGTTATTCTGGCTTGTTGGTGATGAACTCCTTAAGCTTCTTCCTGCCTGGGATGCTCTTTATCTCACCTTCCATTTTAATCGAAAGCCTTGCTGGGTAGAGTATTTGTGGTTGTAGATTCTTGTTTTTCATAACTTTGGATATTTCTTGCCAGTCCCTTCTGGCTCACAAAGTTTCCATCGAAAAGTCAGCAGAGAGTCTTATGGGTGTACCTTTGTAAGTAACTAGCTTCCTTTCTCTTGCTGCTTTTAAGATTCTCTCTTTGTCTTTGACCTTTGGCATTTTAATTATGATGTGTCTTGGTGTAGGTCTGTTTGAATTCCTCTTGTTTGGGACTCTGTGCTTCCTGAACTTGTATATCTAATTCCTTTGCCAGGCTAGGAAAGTTTTCTGTCATTATTTCTTCAAGTACATTCTCAATCCCTTGCTCTGTCTCTTCTCCTTCAATTGCTCCTATGATGCATATATTGTTATGCTTCATATTGTCCTAGAGGTCTCTTAAACTATCCTCATTCTTAATTCTTTTTTCTTCTTGTTGTTCTGATTGGGTGTATTCTGCTACCAAGTCTTCCAGGTTGCTGATTCGATCTTCTGCTTCATCCAATCTACTATTGGATCCTTCTAGTGTATTCTTCATTTCAGTTAGTCTTCATTTTTGTCCGATGCTTTTCTATGGTTCCTATGACCTTTTTTATGCTTACTGTCTCTTTGTTAAGGTTCTCATTGTGCTCATCCATTCTCCTCAGCTAAGTTCATTAAGCATCCTTATAATCATTATTTTGAACTTTGTTTCTGGTAGGTTGCTTGCCTCCATTTCATTTAGCTTGCTTTCTGGAGTTTTCTCCTGTTGTTTCATCTGTGGCATGTTTCTTTGTTTTCTCATTGTATTAGCCTCTCTGTATTCATTTCTATGTGTTAAGAATATTTGTTTTGTCTCTCAGCCTTGGCCAGATGGCCTTATGTGGAAGATGTCCTATGTGGCCCAGTGGTGCACTCTCCCTGATGCTTCGTGCTGGGGACTGTGGACGTGATCTTTGTGTGAGTTGTGTGTAATCTTCTGTGGTCACTAAGCCTTTATTGGTGTTAGTACATCAGTGGATGGGATTAACACTCAGGATGAGTAACTGTGGGAACTGGCTGTGCCCACAGGATTAGAGGTGTTGTGTGTGGCCTGACTCCACTGCATGGGATTTGCCCTAGCAGGCTTGTGTACTTGTTGAGGCCACCCTTTGTATGTACTGCTTATGGGACTAGTCAGGAGTTTCTCTGTTGTGGTTTAGTGCCATCCTCCAGGTGCTTTGGTTCTGTGGCTCCTTCGGAGGGGCTCCCCAGAAGGCTAAGGTCAGCCGCTGCCTTTGATTGCTCATGGCTACCTGGTGGGAGCTACAAAGTGATCCTCAAATGGTTGTTGCCTATGCTGGATTTGTAGGGAAGTGGAAAAGACAATGCTATATATAGGCAGCATCCCAGTTAACCCCCATCCCTGACCTAGGGCAGTTTAGCAGAGGGACCAGTGCTCCTCAAAGCCTGACATTGCCTGTCAGTTGCTTGTAAGTCTCTGAAACTGGAAGAGCCTCTGGGTGATATGTGTGTTAGGTGGTGCAGGAACCCAGGGAGTCTCCTGGTCTATTGAGTAAATTTCCCCCTGCCACTGCAGTGTCATTTGACATGCCAGCGCTGTCTTGGTGGCTCCTTGTACAAATTTCCAATTGTAGTAAGGTCAGCTGCTGCCCACCTTGGGCCTGCGAACACTCAAGCTCTGTTTAAGAATTACCGAAGCTCGTGGGCGTGTGTTTGTGGCCCGCCACCGAATGCTTCTCCTGGATTTATGGGCTTTGCATGGGCCGCATGAACTGAGTACTGTTGTTTGCTGTTGAGTTTGCGACCCAAGGAAAGCACAGGATGGGACTGGGTTGCTTGGGAGCAGACTTACCACAGGTAATTTGTAGGTTAGGTGGGGCGTCGTTTCATTGAGGTACAGGGCCATTAGGCCTACACAGCACCAGATTTGCTGCCAGCTCTGGAACTGTGGGCTCCCACCGAAATCAGATATCACTGCATGACCTACCGTCATCTGTGGTGGGCCCACAAAACCCCTGAGATCTGCCCAAGTGATACTGTTTCTCACGCTGGCAGCAGTGATCTTCCCATCACTGTGTTCCCTGAATTTTGCTCACTTCGCTGGCTGAGTTTTGTTGACTATGCAGAATGCGCCACCCCAGGGCAGGGGCAGCTGCCTATCAACATGTGGTGGGCACTTTGTGTATTGGATAGGGCAGGAGCTCAGGGGGGTCACAGGCCGTCGGACCAATAGCCTCAGTTTTCTGTAATTTCTGTGTCTGCACATTTCCACAGTAGTCACAGATCACAGGGAGACAGGCTGCTGTCTGGGGCGGTCCAACAGACCCCTGCGATCCCTTGAAGAGATATTGCAACTCGTACGGGCAGCAGTGGTCTACCCACAACTGTTTTTCCTGAAATGTGCTCACTGCACTAGCCAAAGTCTGTTGCCTGCGCAGAATGCACAATCTCAGAGAAAAGCAGAGCAAGGGAGGCTGCCTGTCAATGGGCTGCAGGCACTCTGTGGCTTGGGTAAAGCAGAATCTAAGTGAGACAAGGGCAGTCAGGCCAATACAGCCTCAGTTTTGCTGAAACTTCTGTGCCTGGGAGTTCCCACTGTAGTCACAGTGAGACCAGCTGCCATCTGGTGCAGTCCCACAGACCCCTGCGATCCCCCCATGTGATACTGCAACTCTTGCAGGCAACAGAGGTCTGCCTGTAACTGATTTCCCCCTGCAGTGCCCACCCTGTGCTAGCCAAAGTTTGTTGCCTGTGTAGATTGTGAGGGTGGCAGGAGATTGGCAGGGGCAGGGCCTTGGTGGTTGACTGTCAATGAGATGCCTGGGGCAATTTGTGGGTTGGGCAGGGCTGGGTCTCAGGGAGACAATGACCCTCAGAGCAATACAGCCTCAGTCTTGCTGCAACTTCAGTAACTGTTCACGTTTCCACAAAAGTCACAGATCACAGCAAGACCAGCTGCTGTCAGGACTGGCCCACAGATCCTTGAGATCCACCCAAGTTCGTGTTGGCAGCAGTGATCTGCCTGAAACTGTCTCCGAAATACGCGCTCATAGCCCTGGCTACCAACTGCCAATATTTAGCCCTGAATCTGTGCAGGGTGTGGCAGCCACCCAGCAACAAAAGCCCCAGGCAATCTGCAGTTTGGATAGGGAGGGCTGATCTCTTCAGACCTGCACTTCCAAATGGCCCTGTGGGAGGTGCCTGCACTGGCATGCCCTTGTTCTAGTGTCAGGAAATGCAATCTTTCCCCATATGAATCTTGCAGGAGCCTCTGAGCCACCACCAGTGCCCCGGGAGAGTGTCCACAGATGAGAGAGCCTGTGCTTGGGCCTTTCAAAGGGGCATCTAGGGTTTCATTCTCCTTCCGTCTCAGCCAGATGCCAGAATCTCCTCATAGTCAGAGTTTTTGGAAACTCCTCTTCCTTGGGCTGGGGAGCCCTTGAATAAGGCCAGGAGCCCCTCCTCCTTCAGGGACGCCTCTACAGCCTTGCTCTCCCACCCAGTGATCCTCCACTACCTGCAGGTGCAGGTCCAACCTGATTAGTGACTTTGCCTCTCCTACCAGCTTCGATGTGGCTCCTTGTTTATATTATCTGACTATGATCAGCTGGACTTCAGGTGGTTTTCCACATCGGTTATTTTATAATTTGGTTGTAATTTCAATGCAGACCTGGGAAAAGGTGAACCCTACTTTTACCTAGCCCGCCATCTTCCTCTCCATTCCCCAAAGTTTTTTATTTTAATTGTGGTAAACTACACATAACTTAAAGTTCACCATCTTAACCATTTTTCTGTAGTGTTAAGTACATTCACGATGTTGTGCAACCAAGCTCCAGCACTTTTTCATTTTGCGAAACTGAATCTCTATATCTTTTAAACAGTAACTCCTCTTCCCCCTTATCCCCCAGGCCTTAGCAACCACCATTCCACTTTCAGTTTCTATGAGTTTGATCTAGATACTGTATATAAGTGGAATTATACAGTTACTGTCTTTTTGTGACTGGCTTGTTTCTCTTAGCAAAATGTTCTTAAGAGTCATCCATGTCATAGCATGTCAGAATTTCCTTCCTTTTTAAAGCTGAATAATATATTCTTTTGTATGTAATACCACATTTTGTTTATCCATTCAACCATTGATGGACACTTGGGTTCCTTCCACCTCTTGGCTATTGTGAATAATGCTGCAATGAACATGGGTGTACAAATATCTCTTCAAGATCCTACTTTCAGTTTTTTTGAATGTATGCCCAAAAATGGAATTGCTACATCATACCCTAATTCCGTTTTTTTTTTTTTTAGGAATTAAGTATACATGTTCAGTATTTTTTAAAATTTAGCTTATAAAATTTAAGTATGCATTAGCAGGTAGAATGTAGTTCTTTCTCTGTGGTTATGTTGTTTTTGATTGTTTAGACCAGTCCAGAACATTTTTACAACAAAGAATCTGCAAATATCACTGTTTCCTGAAACATCATTCCCTAAAGTTTTCACATGATTGTTTTTAAGACAAGGGGTCAGTTGTTCTTCAAGTCAGCGCTTTAACAGCTGCCAAGCAATTTGACTGCTTCATCACCATGACTTCCTTTGACCCTATGTAATACACCATGAGCTGCTGTGGAAACTACATTCTGTGCAGGACAATTCTACTTAAACAGAATAGTGCTATAAGAGATGTGTTCCTGATAATATTTTATATTCCCAAAGGACCCTGGCTACTTTTTTAAAAAGAAAAAAAAAACCTGTGGCTTATTCTCTTCTTTTAGTAGAAAAACAAAAGATTCTTTAGATTCTATTATAAAGAACTTTTTCACTAATTAAATTTATAAAACAAATATTTCTGTAAAATCAATTGCTGAATGAAGCAAACATTTTTTTTCTTTTATAAAACCTATCACAACCAGTGGGCAAACAATAGATTTTTGACCCAGAGAGATTAACATATCATGAAACTTCATCTCTTTGATAATTACCAGTGTTTTATTTAATAGTTACTCAGCATTTATGAATCTATATCATGTGTCATTTTTTTCTAAATACCTTTAAGAACCAGTCAAGTATAGTTCATTTTCCCCACCAATAGGAGAAAAAAATGGTGTTAACTAAAAAACATTTTTTAACACTATGATTAAAAATAAGTAAAAATCCTGATATGTCTCCTCAGGCAAGGGAAACAAAAGAAAAAAAATAAACATATTGGACTACATCAAATGAAAAAGTTTTTCACAGCGAGGGAGACCAAAAACAAAATGAAAAGACAACATACTGAATGAGAGAAGACATCTGTCAATGATATATCCAATAAGGGATTAATATCCAAAATATATAAGGAACTCATACAACTGAACACCAGAAAAACAAACAACCTGATTAAAACATGGGCAGAGGACCTGAATAGACATTTCTCCAATGAGGACATACAGATGGCCAATAGACATATGAAAAGATGCTCAACATCACTAATCATCAGGGAAAGAAAGGCAAATTAAAACCATAATGAGATATCACCTCACACCTGTCAGAATGTCTATCATCAATAAATCAACAATATTTGGCAAAATGGGAACCCTCATGCACTGTTGGTGGGATTGTAAATAGGTATAGCCACTATGGAAAACAGTATGGAGGTTCCTCAAAAAATTAAAAATGGAACTGCCTTATGACCCAGCAATTCTACTTCTGGGTACTTATCCAAAGAAATCCAAAACACTTATTCGAAAAGATGTATGCACCTGTATGTTCACTGCAGCATTATTTACAATAGCCAAGATATGGAAGCAACCTAAATGTCTACCAATAGATGATTGGATAAAGATGTGGTACATATACACAATGGAATATTAGCTATAAAAAAAGAATGAAATTTTGCCATTTGCAACAACATGAATGGACTTAGAAGGCATTATGCTAACTGAAATAAGACAAAGACAAATACCATATGATTTCACTTATATGTGGAATCTAAAAAAATAAATGAACAAACAAAACAGAAACAAACTCATAGATGCAGAGAACAAATTGATGGTTGCCAGTTGTAAGGAGGTTGGAGGGGAAGGGTGAAAAAAGTTAAGGGATTAAG
This sequence comes from Pteropus medius, assembly GCF_902729225.1. Lineage (NCBI taxonomy): Eukaryota > Metazoa > Chordata > Mammalia > Chiroptera > Pteropodidae > Pteropus > Pteropus medius. Next base: position 11,162,337 of record NW_024349799.1, on the reverse strand, counting down.
AAGTATACCGTTTTCAGTTATAAAAACAGTCACAGGGATGCAAAGTACAGCATAGGGAATATAGTCAATAATATCGTAATAATTATGTATGGTGTCAGATGGGTACTAGACTTATTGAGGTGATCACTTTGTAAGTTATATAAATGTCTAATCACTATAATGTACACCAGAAACTAATATGATAGTGTGTATCAACTGTAATTGAAATTTTTTAATTAAAAAAATAATAATAATAAGTAAAAATCTTATCAGCTTAATACAAGCATAATGGTACCTACCTGAATTTTGATCCTGGCTTCTTGAAGGGCAGCTCTCCTACTCTGTGTGATGTCACAGTCCACACCCTAGACAAGGTCTTTCATCTCTTCTTGGTTTGACTCTCGGGTTCTCTTTAGACTGTTGTCACTTCAAGATATAAATGGGGGAAGATTTCACCTTCATTGTCCACGCTCTGACTTTACTTTCTCTTCTTCTACTGTAGTCATTGCAAGCATACAGTAGTATTAAGTTAACAATTAAACTTTAGTACATTAAGAGGGAAATAGGAGGTGTCAGTAATTGAGATGAATCTCACACTAACTCATGTTCCTCAGTTTTTACAACAGTTAAAAGTTTTTATAACAGTTTAAAGCATTGACATGGGATTCATGAATTTTCTGGGTGTCAGGGAACTGTGATCCCCTGGAACTGTATAAGTTAACTTATTTGATAAATATACATCAAACATTTCCTATGCATCTGGCACTGGGCTTGGTTCTTAGAGCATATAGATGCACAAGGAACCAGCAAGGACTTCATAGCTTAATGGGGAAACAGACAGTAAAAAAGTCCATAGTGAGTACATGGGGCTGTACATACCTGAGCTGGAAGCACTGCCTAGTCAAGTCCTGACACTAAAAAATGTGCTGCTGATGAGGAAGACAAACCATGTGCCCCAATCACAGTGTTTAGGTACCTTCTGTTTGCCTTTTTCTGATGAGACTTTTTCCCCTCTCCCAATTTTTTTGATTCTTTAGTTAAACTCTCAAAAGCTCCATCTTCCTCCTCATGCCCACTGGTTGACCAGATCCAGCCTGCATCCAAGCAGGTCTCCCGGTTTGCTCAATGTAAGTATGTGGTCTGCTTCATACTTGGGTTTGGTCTGCTGCAGAGGGGAGCTGCAAGAGCATGCTACGTCCATCTCCCTGCTGCCTGTCTTACTACCCACAGACTAGGTCCCTCCACATGGGGAGCTGATTACAAAGACAAAGGGGATTGAAGATGCAAATTCCAGGCTAAGCTAGACCTGTGAGCATTTGGAGCCCAGGCATCTTGTGGGCATCCATGCTGGGGCCACCACATGTGGCCAGTGGTCCATTCCCCAACCCATTTAGGTTCTATTGCTGTCCCAGTCCGGAGTAGACCTTGAGAGCATAGATGCTGGAGCCAGACTGCTTGGGTTTGACTCCCAGCTCTGCTATTACTAGCTGTGTGATCTTGGACAGTTACGTAACCTCCCGGAGCCTCTGTTCCCTCATCTGTAAGATGGAGATAATAAGAGCACTTACTTCCCATGGAGGCTTGTCATTAGTGTTAAATGAGTGAATGTGTATAAATGTATGCCTAAAGTAGTAATGGTATGTAAGTGTTAGCAATTATTTACTCAGTAGGAAACAGTATGAAATACACAAAATGAATAAGACCTGATCCTTATTCAGGAAGCTTATGTATAACTAGAGAGATATAAACAGCTATGGTCATAAGTCACTGTACTACAGGTAGAAGATGATATTATTAGAGAATAGGTAAAGCATGAGAAGTGTTGAGGAAAGCAAGAGGTGACTTTTTGCTTGGGTGGGATTCAGAGAGGGCTTCCTGAAAGAGGGTTAACATTAAGTAGAGACTAAGGTGGGGAAAAGGGTAATCGGCAATGTCAGGGGTATGTACAGAGAACAGCAAGTTGATGTACCAACCCTAATGCCAGTATGAGTAAAACTTTGTCACACTCAAAGATACAAAGCTGCTTTTTGCTATTTGAGGACCTCTTAGCTTGGACAATTAGAGCTGGCTGCTCACGTTCTTGTTTTTTTCTTTAGGGGCCGTCAGTCTAACCTTTGACCTGAGGAGCCTCTCCTGTAGCCTGAAGGTGTCTGAGGATTGCCAGACAGTGACCGTGTCTCACTTCTCACGGTTCTATCCCTGGAGTCATGAGAGGTTTGCAACCTGCCAGGTCTTATGTTCCCAGGCCTTCTCTTCTGGGCAGAAGTACTGGGAAGTGGACACTCAGAATTGCAGTCACTGGGCAGTTGGCGTGGCTTCCTGGGGGATGAGCCGTGACCAGATCCTGGGAAGGACCAGGGACTCCTGGTGTGTAGAGTGGAAGGGGACTAGCCAGCTCTCTGCATGGCACATGGTTAAGGAAACTGTCCTTGGCTCAGAAAAACCTCGGGTAGTGGGCATCTGGCTGGACCTTGAGCAGGAGAAGCTTGCCTTCTATTCAGTGGCTAATCAGGAGAAGCTTCTGTTCGAGTGCCCAGTCTCTGGTTCCTCTCCCCTGCACGCTGCCTTCTGGCTATATGGCTTACATCCTGGAAACTCTCTGTCTATAAGGCCTGTAAAGGTATAAAGGTTCTCTGGAGTTAAAACATGGTGGTTTCCTGACCTTTTTCTCTGCCTTCAAGCAGGGTAGCAACCTGACAAGAATCTCACTCCCGAAGTTAAGGGGTACACGTAAAGGGTTAACTCTGCAGACTTGGGATGTTCAAACTCTGCACATTCCAAAGAAAGGAAGGGCCCTTGACTGGCTCCTGGAAGATAATCTCTAATCCCTGGAATATCCTGCCTGCTAAGAGTGACTTTGTTTACCTGGTAACCTTAGGCCAGGAGGTTATCAGCTTGACCTCTGGAGGAGCTGGAGACTTATGTTAGCCACATGAGCAGTAGGGCCTGCCTACATGACTGACCCCCAATAAAAGCCCTGGACTCCAACACTTGGGTGAGTTTTTCTGGTTGGCAATACTCCTTGCACGTTGTCACCTATTGTTGCTGGGAGAAATAAGCATTGTCCATAGAACTTCACTGGGAGAGAATAATTAGTGTCTCTTGGGTCCTGTCCTATGTGCCTTTGCCTGCTGCTTATTTTAATCTGTATCTTTTCACTGTAATAAACTGTAACCAAGAGTATAACAGCTTTGCTGAGTTCTGTGAGTCCTTCTAGTGACTCTCAGAATCTGAGAGTGGTTTTAGGGACCCGCCAACACAAGGGGCATATTATCAGTCTCTGTGTAATAATATTACCATAAACTTAGTGGTTTCAAACAACACACATTTATTATTTCAGTTTCTGTAAGTCAGGAGTCAGGGCACAGCTTAGCTGAGGCCTCTGCTTCAGAGTCTCACAAGCTGTAGTCACGGTTTGAGCTGGGGCCACGGTGTCATCAGAGGCTTGACTGGGGAAGGATCTGCCTCCAAGCTCACATGGTTGTTGGCAGCATTCAGTTTCTCATGAGTTGTCAGACTGAGGGCCTCAGTTCTTGTTGTGTATTGGTTTGATATATTTCAATTGTTTATGACTTAAGTGAAGTTGTTTTAATACTGTTTATGGCAAAGACAAAAAAATATTTTTAGAAGTAAAATTGTTTTGATATAAAAATAAAGTAAGTCGGGATGTCATTATCGTATCTGTAGGATGTTGATAAGCACTCAAGCTCAGCTGTTACGGCCCCTCTGGGGGCTTATCAATAAGAATATGTGAAGAAGCAACTATGGCAAGAGGACACTTAGACTATAAATACTGAGAGTTTGCAAGGAATATCTGAGAGTTTCGGTCTGGGCAAGGCAATACTTTGCTGACCTGAAGAGCTTTCCGGACATCCTTGGAACATTAACTCCTGCCATGGTAAAGGTGACTCTTACCAGCAGTGGAAAGAGATCATCTTGCCTAATAGTGATGCCATCATTCCATAGCAATGTGCTCTAGCAACAGGGACTTTTACTTTTGCACTGGCAGCTAATGTCAGCTCCCGGTTGGCTAAGTCTTCTCTCCCAAGTACCAACTGGTATAAAGGTACATCTCAACTAAATTGGGACTTCATTCTTTTCATCTCCCCTTTCCTGAAACAATAGTGTAATTAATCTCATTGGTTTAGAGAACGTTACTTCTTTATTGGCTTATTAAGAGACTTTATCCTGTATGCTATTGGCTGGTGAAATTATTATAATTCCCTCAGTGAAGCTGTGTTAAACAATTGTCAAAGACAAACTCAGTCTCAGCATAATTTGTCCCCAAAACAAAACAGATGGGGTGGGGGGTGATCATGAGTCTTACAGTCTGGCCAGCACAGGATGTCATTTCATACTTGATTTCCTCTATTTTTAAAAATCATTTTGTCATAAAACAGATGTAGAGAACCACATAAAACACGTGTGGAGTGGAATGAATTCCTGTAAGGTAAGCACTCTTGTTAACTACCCTTCAAGTCAAGAAATAAGAGCTTGCTACCTACCCAGAAGCTCCTTTGTGGGCCCCATCCCAATCCCCAAAACCTCCTTCCACCTGAAAGGAATCCTAACTTTTACAGTGATTACTTCTTTTTTTTACTTCTTTTCTTTAGAGTTATGCATCCCTCGCCACAAGTTTATCTTGCCCATTAAAAAAAAACAAAAACAAAAACAAAAACCCTCATATCTTTTGCTTAACAGCTTTGTTGAGATGTAATTTCCATACTATAAAATTCACCTATTTAAAGTGTACAAATCAGTGTTATTTAGCATATTCATGGAGTTGTGAAACCATCACCATAATCTAATTTTAGAACATTTTCATCATCCCCAGAAAGAACCCTCATACCCATTAGCAGTTGATAAATCTTCTTCTAAGTCTCCTAATCTACATGCTTCCCCCTCCTTTTCTGTTGCTTACAGTTCACATCTGTAGGACCCCAGGCTGCATTAGCACCTATTTTAAAGACGTGGAAATTCAACTCTGTTAGACTGGGTTGAGCCTTGCCACACAAACCAGCCAGGCAACCTTTGACAATGCATTTAACTTCTTTGTCTCTCTTTCCCCTGTAAAATGGAAATCATAGTTATTTTCTCTTCCTTACCTTCCTTCAAAGGTTGCTGAAAGAATTAAGTAAGGGTTTCTGAGAAGATTGGGAAAATGCCAGGGTGATTATAACCATAGAAACAATGACAACTATATTTTACTCTCACACACTTTGGTCTCTTAACATTTTGAGATTCACACCTGAGTTTGGTATGTATGCTTGAAAACGGGCAAGCAGAATATTTCTGCAAGATCTTCTAATTTTGCTCTCTGAGCCTCATGACCACCCCGTGTGATGAATTTTACTATCCTTCTGTTAACACACAAGGAAGCAGAGGCCAGGGCAGGGTCAATCAGCTGAGTGTGGCAGAGCAGGGACCAGGCCCAATTTCCCCACACTCAAGTCTCTAACCTTAATACTCTCTGATAAGGTTCCATGCTGTGACCAGGACCTGGCGTTCCAATCTGATAGGACACAGCTAGCCCTAGAGCCATGAGGTGTTCTTTTTTTTCTGGTTGTGGTTGGTGGTGGTCCTCAGTATACTGGCCTTAGGTTGTCCAAGCAAGGACAGGGCGTCTCTCTGTGCCAGATGAGCATTAAAAGGCTCTATGTTCTCACTTTCTGCATTATGGAGCTTTTATCTTCTCACCCAGAGTCACCTTGATGCTCACCTTTTAAAAGTACTGAAAATTTAAAGACCAGGGATTTAGCTTCTTGAGGCTTTGATTAAATACCATCCTCTCAAGGGGTTTGGATAAAGGGGGCTCTGTGAGCATGGGGTTTATCAGCTGGTCACATGCTTTCCCCCAACTGGAGCCTAAGCACAAGAATCATAAAGGTAGAGAATAAAGGTTATCACTTTTGGTTTCCTTGCTTTTGTCTTGAGCTTTCTGTCAGTACAACCCTTTCAGTACACTGCGGAAAATGGCACCCTTCCCTGGCACAAACATACAATCCTCCAAAGGAGAACCGAAGTTGAAATGCCTCTTTTCAAATGGAGATGGAGGACCTCCCACTCGGGTCTGCATTGTTTCTGAGAGGAAATTGTCCCCCCACACATCAAGCCTGAAAGACTTCTCAGGGGATGAAGGCTCTTTCCTTGGGGAGAGCACCAGGAACTCCCCCATGGGCAGCTTCTCACCCTATCTGGAGATGTTTCTCTCAAACACTTGTGTTTTCTTTCAGGCCTTGTCTCTTTTAAGTGCTTTTTTTTTTTCCTGGGAGTCCAGGGAGAAAGAGGTAGTGTGATGTCAGTGATGAGGGCTACCTCTGTGTATTTCTCCTCTTCTCCTCCACCTCAGACACATACTCACACTCACCTGCTGGGGAGGAAGCTACTGGAAGGTACTTGTCAAAGAATGTCCAGCCTAAGAAAAAGTCTTATAAGAGTTTATTTGAGCCAAGCTGATGACAATTGCCAGGGAGAGGACTGTAGATGAAAAAGGGGCCACATACTAAACCTGACAAGCTCAGGGGAGGCCTGCATGGTGGGCCTTACAAATTCAGGGACCAAAAGTAACCACAGAGGATGGTCCGAACATAAAAATTCCTGACTAAAAGTGAACTGTGACAGGTAGTCACATCCTGAGCTTGTAGCTCCCTTGACAAAGGTCAATATTTACCTTAACTGAGCCTGTCCATGTCTTTTTGCACCTAAGATAATACACCCTTGGAATATCAGAGTGATCCCCTTTTTCTGGACCCCTCAGGGTACAGCCTCCCACCGGAGCACGAGCCCACAGAACCCCTGTTGTTATCTTGTTGCCCATACACCATCTCTATGTGTGTAAATGTTAACTAGCCTGTACCCACCAATGTAAAAGTGTGTGTCTCTCCATTTTATTTTCTATCCAATCTCAGAGATTTCCGCACGTTTCTTTCTCTTACCTCCCTAATCTACCACCGATGAATTTCATATAAACCCTCAACTGCTTACAAGTCTTCTCCTTTGATTCTAACATAAAATAGGCTGTAAAACTACCATTTTCTGGAGCATTTTCTCAGTCTGTTAAGATTTTGCTTCCTGGCAATTGTCGTAAGTTTGGCTTAAAAAAACTCCCAAAATTCTTTTTCTTAGGCTGGATATTCTTTTTTTAACACACTGTTGTGCCCGTTATTGGGATGCAGGGCTTTGGGTTCCTGGAAGAACTAACTACCTGCTGAGCAGGAAGCCACCACCTTCGTACACTCACAGCAACCTCCAATACAGTTATATCTGCCCCTTGCTTTTCCTCAAATACATTTTTTTTTTCTGGAAAATTTTAATTTGAAGTCTTTATTTCCTAGATGATTGCAGAAAGAAACCGTGAAATGAAACGATGTTGCTCTCTGGGGAGACCTCTCAGGCCCTCTAGCTGTGATAGAAGAAGTCCCTTCCCCAGGGTTAGGTATCTGGGGCTTTTGAGAGGAAAAGGAGAATTTTTCTTGGTATATGCTCAACTCTATCATCTTGCACTCCCTCAGCCCCAAACCCCAAATTCATCCACTTGCATAATTGCTGAAAACCCTAATCACAGCATGATTGTCCTTCCAGAGGATTGCAGACTTCTTTAATTATACTTAGTTTATGCTAAAGATTTATTTTTAATTTGGGCTTTACCTTCCTAATCAGGCATAGTATTTTTAGGACAGGGTTTCCCAAGCTTCAGTCTTTTATGTGCCACGATTGGTTACATCTGTATGTCTCCTGTACCTTTTTTTACTTATTTTTTTTCTCCTAAACCGATTCACTTTTCTCCCTTCAGGTATATTTATTTCAAAAGGAAAATTAAAAATATATGTAAATGGAAACCAGAATCATATGTCTTAAAAAGCAGGGTAACCCTAAATATATGTGTCAAGGAAAACAAAACAATGTTACTACCTTGATACTATAGTCTGTGTAAGGCTCTGAACCTGAGGCTTACTCTCTCCCTCCCTCTCAATAGATTATCAAGTGTTAACGATGATTTACTGAGGCTTTCACCTTGACTTAATCAAGATGGAAAGATAATAGAAAAGGGAATATCTTTCTGGCCACAAGAGTCACTCTGATGTCCCTGCATCATTTATATTTCTCTTATTTTACCATGTCAGGAAACAGGATTCCAAAAATTGGTCTGGTGAAATTTGGAAGACTGTGTCTTCTTTCCCTGCTCAGTGAAATGGTCACCTTTATTTTTCAAAATATATATGCCCTGGAGGAGAAAATCTTATGGTTTTGATCACTGACAATCTCCAGGACACAGTGTCTGAGAACTACCATAGGATCTCTCCTCCTATCACTTCCTGTGCAATTAGTCACCAAGTTCTGACTGGATTCTGCCATCTCAAATCATCTCAATTCCAGTCCCTCCTCTTCCCTCTGCATCTAAACACTGGTTCAGACTCTCATCACTACTCTCCTGGATTATTTTAATTTGAGCCCCTCCAACTCTAGTCAGAACCCCTTCCCATCTAGTCGCATTCGGCTGCTGTGAGCTTTCCGAAACACAAATAAGATCATGTTGCTCCTTTGCTTAAAAATCCCCAGTGCCTACAGCAGAACGTTGCACTTCCTTGCTCTACTCTTTCCTACCTCTAGCCCCTGTTTCCTGTCATCCTCCCTCATACACCTTTCAGCCCAGCCACCCTGCTTTGCGTCATATATACTTTTGCACATCCACTTTGCTTTGCCTAGAGTATCCTCCCCTTGTCCAGAGAGAAGTCACCATTGAAAATGGTGCACGATGAGTTTAGATCAGATCAAAGCTGATCCACTAATACTAGGAATGAATAGTTAGGTCACTCAGGCTAAAACCATGGTCATTTTCCTAGGTGCTTTCTGGGGATATCTGCATTTTTGCTGGGTTATGGCATTGTGTTGCGTGGGGGATCATCTGTGAACACAGCCATGCAGAGAGCAGATTACTAGAAGGAATGGGACACAGGCACATAAGTCTGGCTGGTTTCAGCTAGAGCTGGGGCGAGGAGGGAGGAGGTAGAAAGAGATTTAGATTATGAGATGCTAACTTTTATGCAAGGTTTTTGAAAAGGGAGGTTTGGGTATGTAGATAATGATTTGGAGGATTCTGATGAGAGGAAGGATGGATGTCTAAAGATGAATTGCCTTGTCCACAACTTGCCTGCCATGATAACTCTGTGATGTTTATTACTGTGTCCCTAGCACCTGGCACAAAGCCTCAATATGCTGAAAACAATAAATATGTTAAATGACTTAATACACATGATATCCTACCTTAATGTCTCACTTAAAGTATTGCTATTCTTTTAAATATTTCTATTAATTTACTTAAAAGATATAATTATTAAATTCACTTTGACATTTTACAAAAGATGCTTGTACTAAAAATTAATTCATAATCTTTAATGTATTTTTCTATTCTTTGTACTCTCATCTAATATTTATGTATGTCAATTAGTTTTTAATTACCCAATTAACACATGAGCATGCTTGTAAAAGTTCAAAATTATAAGTTGCATAAGTGAACATATACTTAGTTTTTATATAGTTGTGATTATATATATGGTTTTATATTTCCATTTTTTTACCTATTTTGTAAATACTTTTCTATATCTTTAATAGTCATTAGTCTCAATGACTCCAAAGGTCCAATTATTTTATGTCATACTTAATTTAGATATTCCCTTTTAATTGTATGTTTTTCTATTTTTTAACTATTGTGTAATATTGCTATAAATAGAATATATAGGTATATGTATAGTTCTTTTGAATTATTTTCTTAGAATATATTTAATTGTGGTGATTTCTTTGCAATGATAAACAGAAATTATAGACTTACTATTCTATGGAATTTTTGGTTTTGCAGAAATAGCTTGTGGCCTAAAATATTTTGAGAATCACTGGTTGGTATATAAGTCAGCAAAAATTTTAATGTCTCTACAATGATTAAAAATTTTATTAGATCCGTTTTTGCTTATAGTGTTTATAATTTGGTAGCAGTCTAATCAGTTTACCCTTGGAAAGATAATGCAAGTCAGCAAATGAATTCCAAATTTTAAAGTGCAGCTGTTAAGGGTGATAATGTAACTATGAACTATGTGTTAAGCAACATGATAAATGCTTTACCTGCATCATTATTTTTTAATTCAATATATTGGGGTGACATTGGTTAATAACATGAGTTTCAAGTGTACGATTCTATAATATGTCATCTGTATATTGCATTGTGTGCTCACCACCAGTCTAGACTCCTTCCATCACCATATATTTGACCCCCTCTCCCCTCTTAATTCTTCCCCTACCCGCTTTCTCCTCTGGTAACCATCATACTGTTATCTGTGTCTATGAGTCTGTTTTGTTTGTTCATTTTGTTGCTTTCTGTTTCACATCCCATGTATGAATAAAATCACATGGTTCTTGTCTTTTTCTGTCTGACTTATTTTGCTTAGCATGATACTCTCAAGGTCCATCCACATTGTTGCAAATGTACCTGCATTATTTTATTTAATTCTGAAAAGAGCCCCTATGAGATAGCTCCATTTTGCTGACAAGGTTAAGGTTTTCCAGAGAAATTATGTAACTTGCCCAATGTTGCACAGCTAGTAAAGTATTGGAGATGAAATGTAGACTCCAGAGCCTGTGCTCTTAACCATTCCATAAGGAATCAAGGCTTTTATAGGGGAGGATGGTCTGAGAAGCTTCTCAATATTAATTATCTCTTAATTGAGGGCATTTGCTTTACAACCTGTATCTGAAAAGAGCTTAAGAAGATTAAAAGAAAACTGGCTGCAACCTCAGCAGATGAGGATCTTGTCTGGAAAAATTTCCTTTCAACATGGTTAGTTATAATCAAATGCCTTTTGATAAGTAATTGTGCTGAGTGATGTACCTTCTAGCCAAATCAAGCAAACAGACTCTCCGTCCTCTAGAGACTAATCCATGTGACTATGCAGAGGACATCGATGTTTGAACAATGAACCAAGAACAAAGCATTAAAAGGCAAGATAGAATACTTACCCTGTATTGAGGCACTGGACTTTTCTGCTATACCAGAGTGGACTTGGCAGGAAAAGGAAGACTTCCTGGAAGGAACGGGAGACAAAAGTGAAGAATGGGCAGATGATGGATGCTGCTTTGCGTTTGACAGACCAAAGATAGATGAGTCTGAAGGGTGGATTTGATGCCAATCCAAGTCTAATTTGGCCTCGTGCCCAAGACTATGTCTAACTCACCAATCAGAGGCCAGCCTCTTGTTCCACCCTATATCATTCATTTAACATACATATATCTTCTACCCAGCAGGCCTGCCCACTGGCCCTGGGTGTTTCGCTGTCCTAAGACTCAGAGAGAGGCTATGTTGCAAATTCCTCCTTTGATAGGCATAAAAGATGGATCCTTTTGTTAACCTGGCAAAAGTACTTTGTTTAGACATCCCTATGTCCCCTGCGCAGTTGAGGAGACATGAAGTCTATCTTGTGATGGTAGAGCTCCTTCCTAGCAGCATTCTAGAGGAAAATTCCATCAGCACCTTTTAGATATCAAACTGTCCTCTTGGCTTTATCCAATCTACTTAATATACAGTAATCAATCTGTAATAGCCCAACAGTAAATTCCACTGCCGACAACTCCATTCTCTGGCTTATGTTTTGCTGCACTGTGTGTCATCCTGTGGCTCTATTTTTAGGCTCAGAGAGGGGTACAAAAGTCACTTCCCGCACAATTTATTATATTTATTCAACATTTATGTATCACCGACCATGTACCAGGCCCTATTTCCTATTATGTTTTCCTATTATACTAACTCATTTAATCTTCATAATAATTCCATGAGGTGTCATTCCCACTTGATAGCCGAGGCTACAGAGAAGTTAAGCAACTTGCCCAATGAAATAATTGGCAAAGCTGAGGTCCAGACTTAGACAGGCAGACTCCAGAGTCCTTGCTCTTAACCACAGAGCTATGCCATCTCCAGGAGAACTTCATAGTGACCCCTGATGGATGTCTTATTATGAGAAGGGTATAAAGCTCAAGGCAAGACAGGAGATTAGACCTTCAGAAATATAGCTGATCAGTAGATGAAGAGGGGCTGTAAAAAGAAATTTACATTGCCTGGGAGGCACTTTCTGGCATGTTGGACGCCCCCCTCCCACTTTAGTGAGTGTTGGCCTCTGTTTATACCAAACCGTTAGTTGCTGCCTGCTGTACACTCTTGCTGATTTTCTCCTTCCTGCACCCCTTGAGTCTGGATTTTTTAGTTTTATTTACAAAGGAGTTCCCAATATTATTTCTGCAATATTCTCCCCCAAATAAACTTTTCTTTCTAGTCCTCTGCCTTCCAGACATTTTCCCATGCGAAAGCCTTTACCCAGTACACATATGCACCACAACAAAGACTTGTCTTTTCTCACACTCCTGGAGAAGTGTGTGAGAATTAACATTGTCACCACAGAATTAACGTTGTCACCATTGGCAAGATGATGCAAAGCTCTTGGGGTCAAGATTCTCTACAAAGTGTTGCCTGGAGTGAGCAGTGGCCTAAAGAGTTTGCCTCTCTGTAAAGGGCTTTTGTTCTTTGTGATATGATATTTGTGTAATTCATTAAAAAATTTTTTTTATGTATTTATTTGAGCCAAATTGTGACAACATATGCCAGAGAGCAAGATCTGAAATGCTCCCTGTAATTCAGTTTTGTTTTGTTTTTTTAAGGAAAAGCTTTTTCACATACATGATTTCATGGGATCCTCTAAATGACTCTATGAAGTAGAAGGCTGGGAAGAGATTAAAGACTTCATTTGAAGACAGGAAACTGAGGCACAGAGCGGTAATGTGACTTGCCCAGAGTCACACTCTGGGCATGGCAGAGCCAGGGCTCAATCTTAGTTGCACTGCCTTTAGCAATTCATGATATCTCTTGTTTTTCTTATCTACAGAGTAGTGGAATTCTAATAGGTACTCTGTAAGGGTCTTTCCAACTCAAATATTTTTAATACTCAAATTTGGAGGAATACTTTTCTCTGAAAGATCACATAAGCAAGCCTCCTGAATTTCACATTTCCATACATCTTATTTGCATCCATCCTGGACTATGACTTCATTATCTTGCAGTGAGCAGGAAGTGCATCTTTCCTGTCTTTCCTTATATCACAGAGAGAGTGCTTTTTTGGAAGGGCTTCCTCCCCTATGCTCATTAGGGACATCATATAACTAAGATGGTGAAATTTTTGATAAACATAACAGCATATTTGCCTCAATACCTGCAGATTACAACTTTTCAGTGAACTTTATGATAATGATACCTGAGATCAGTAGAAGAAATACCATGAATCTGGAACTGTACCAAATGCTTGACATGTATTATCTTATTTATTTTTCACAACCACCTGAAGAGGTAGGTATTCTTATCATTACTTCTATGTTACAGAAGAAGGGACAGTCTTGGAGAAGTAAAAGAACTCACTCAGGATCACATAAGTATTAGGTGACTGACTCAGGATTCAAACCCAAGCAATTGTCAGTAGCTCTTAACTTGCTGCACCAGACCACATGGCCTCTCCTAAAAGAAAAGAGGATTGGTGTTATGTACATTTTATTCCCTTTAAAAACTCACTATGTAACATTTAAGACATAAAAAAGCACATTATGCACAGATAGTGTTTCCTCATTTCTATCTGTCTATCCGTCTCTGCCTATCTAATCTCACTGTGTGCCAAGCACTATTCTAGCTTTAGAGATGTAGCAGCAGATTCCTCCAGATGGAGCAGATCAGGAGGAAATTAGGCAATGTTAGAAAAATCAGTAAGAGTGCCACCTATGGGCCCAGCACCACGCTGGGCAAGCCTGAATAAAGAGAACTATCAGAAGACACTACCTAAAGTAAAACAGAAAGTCACTTAGTTTGGCTTAGTATGGCTTAGACCAGGGAAAAGTCTGGCTACAAAGAAATGAATCTTTTTACACAGAGTAAGAACAAATCCTGTTGTTTAGAATTGTATTTTATAAGCATCACAGGCAAAAAGCAGCTAGGGTGGTGGGCTTTGGGTAGTGGAAAGGGATAAATCTTGCGACCCAGTCATTCTTTACTCAGTCATGCATTATCTGAGGACTATGTACCATAAGGTGGGGATATTGACGAAAACTAGGTAGACAGGTCACTGCCCTCCTGGAGCGTATAGTCTGGTGAGAATATTCCCACCTCGAATCACTGCTAACCTCTGACTATGTGACCTTGAACAAGGAACTTCTCTTGCCCCTGTTTTGTAAAATAAATGGGGTCAGACTAGCGCATCTGCCACTCAAATTCCCAGCTCAAACCTTAACGCTGATGGTTGCGCCCCGAGGAGGAGTGGGTAAGGCTCCTCCGCTGTGCGCTGCAGCAAGCCTGACCGCGGGGGGCGCTGCTCAAGCGGAGAGAACGTTCGCGTTCTGAAAGCGCTTGTCCCTCACGGCGCTCCGTCGACCCGGCCGCCGCCGTGCCGCCTCCCGCGAAGCCGGAGGAGTCGGAGCTGCCGCTGTCCCGGCTCTCGAGTGGGTTTGCAGCGGAGGAGGCGGCGCAGCGGGCCCGGGTAGCCGAGGCTCGGGCAGGGCAGCGGGGGAGGCTGGCCGGCAGCGTGGGGAGAGCAGCGCCTAGGGGTGGGCGCTCCCGGCGAGAGGAGTCCGCTCCATGCGTGCGGGCCGAGTACGGCCCCTGCGAGCCGCCGACATGAAGAAAGACGTGCGGATCTTGCTGGTGGGAGAACGTGAGTCCGCGCACCCGTGCTGGCGGTGGCTGCCGCGGCCCCTGCCTCCCCGGGCCTGCTCGCCTCTCGCCGCCCCGCTCTCTTCCATCAGCAAACCCTGTGTTCCCAGCCCCTTAACTCTTCCCTTCAGGTTGTCCGCAGGCGGCCCTCAACCTCTGGCCTCACCTGGGCCCTCATAAGACCTTCCTCCCGTGTCCCGCAATTGTCTTCTCAAGCCATGTCCCCATTAGCTTCTGACAGCCCGGTCTCATCCCTCCGAAGGTCCTCTCCTCCTTTTCTTCTTCGAGTCCTTTCTTCCTGGGCCTCAGCTTCTGAGGCCGCTCCTTTCAGACCCGCTCATCTTCCTTGAAGATTCCCTTGTCACTGTCGGGCAGATGCTGGAATAGGCAGACTGACCAATTGAGATTGCGTGAACCCGCTCCTGGAGAAGGTGGGGGTAGGGTGGGGTGCAGAACTATTCGACTTACGGACAAGGTCAGGTTTCGGCTTTTTTTATTTTTTATTATTTTTGCGCTCGCCGTATTCTCTCCCTCTAAGCATTGACTTGAAGCTATGGAGCTTTTTTTTTTTCTTTAACTTTGCCTTGGAATAACTCCTGGTACACTCGATATTTCCTCAAATTTACTCTCAACTTCAAGTTACACAGCGCTCAGTGAATGAATAATTATCTGGAGAGGGTCCTTTAGTTAAGAGAATTATTGTTACCCTAAAGCCTACTTTTCCCTCTCTTTTTAGTGTTATTCCGTAGCTACTTGGTTTGGAATAAATAATAACAGGCACCCATGAGACCTCCTAGAGATTCTTAGATTTCACCTTTTGAAGATATAAAGAAGGTAAAATGCCTTCTTTTCACTGTCTTGGAGAGAAAACATCAGGGACTTACTAACTCGGTTGACTAAAATAAGAAAGTGGACTGGTGAGGACTGGCTTGTTTGTTTTAAAGTACATTAGTTAATACTCTGCCATTGCTCTTTTGAAGCGATCTGTTCTAAACTCTATTCCATTCTAGAGAACCCCTTCCAGGTCACTGTGATACACTCCCAAGGAAGAAAACTAACACATTTTTACCGTCTTCTGTAGTGTTCTTTAATGTTCATTGAAGTCTCTGTGCACCTGCCATTTGGAGAAATCTTTCTTTAGAATCAGAAGTTAGAAGTAAACTTAGCCAGTTTGCTTTTTGAATTGCAGTTGTGAATTTTAGTCTTTATTTATAACTATATCTTAATCTGTATTTTGCATGGACTTCCTTGACAAAGTTCAGGAAGGTGTTAATTAACAACACATGGTTCATACTGATGAGTTTGGAAAAGCAAGGTAGGGAAAATGAGTGAATGATCGCTTAAATTGATCCTTAACTGTATCATAAAATAGTTTATAGTAATTGTTAATTCTCATTTTCTTAAAACAAAAATCCTATGTTTTATTACTAGTTTTGAATATAGGAAACACATATAATTAGTCTGTAAAACACCTAATTGAAATGCTATACATAATATAAAATATATTGTCAGCCTTAGGACATTTAAGTTAAAATGTTAACAGTATTATTCATTTATAAATACGTAAAATAAACATTTGTTAGAAAAATTACAAGCTATGTTTTGTAGAAATGAAAGCAAATAAGAGTTGATAAAAGTGTATATGCAAGTTTTTTGATCATAGTGTGAAACTTGACACAAGAAAAAGCCTTATTTATAATGTTAGGCCTGGCTGTAGCACCCTAAATGCTAGGTAAACATAAGTGTGACCAAGACTATTTTAATATTGATCTGGTACATACATTTATCAGGAAAATCACTTAGAAAAAAGTGGTATTAATTCAGTTGTAGTTTTAAGATGTTAAAGGGAATGGGGAGAAAAAGAAAAAGGAGCATCATTTCTGGTATTGTAAAGCCTGTTTCCTTCTCTATCACTTCAGCACATTTTATTGCTGTTAGTGTCTGTCCCCAAACCACACAGCAGCAGCTTCATTCATTCAAGCTCTGAAACAGTTGTGAATGATTTTAACATTCTGTTTGCCAAACTTGTACTGTAATCTGAGGGTCACATGGGGGTGTTTTTTTGGCCCATCCAGAATCTCGATTCTGACCCATCCAGGCTTTACTGCTAATTAATTGCTTAATATTTAGTCAGTGCTTAGATCAGAGAAGTTAGACTGTCTATAAATTTTAAAGTATTTTCAGAGAAAACCAAAATGTTTTAAATATCATCTGCACCTTATCTTAATTATCGAACGTATTGCATACCATTCAGGCCAAAACAAAAAATTACCACTCTTTCAACAAAACAAACTTTAAAAATCTTTAAAAATGCAACCACACAAAACTTAGTTCTTCAGGTTATAGCTTTTCATGGTTGAATTCGATGGCCAGAATTTGTATTTAACTAGATTTGCATTATTATGCTTAACAAATGTCCCTCTTACAGTAAAATTAGCGTGAGTCATATTACCCTTTTATCTGAATCATGTAGCTACATAAAAGTACATAAGATAGTTTTAGTTTAGTGAGGTCTTTTTTTTTTTTTAATTGAGATGTAATTGTTTACTACAAGTCAAGTTCATTAAGAAAGTGGAACTGTTTATCCTCTTTTTAATTGAGTCTGGTAGCTCTTACCGGATTTGTCAAACTAGTTCAGGCTTCCACTGGCTCTGGCCTAGGCTTTTGTAATACCTCCTTAACTGATCTCCCTGCTTCTAATTTCATTCATTCTCCATGTAGCAGACAGAGTGATCTTTAAAAAGTTCTCAAATCCTGTTACCCATTTTTAAAATTCGCTGATGATTTCTTCTTTCACTTAGAATAAAGTCAAAACTTTAATGCAGGTTTACAGAGTCCTTCACAATCTGGCCCTTGCTTTGCTCTTGAATCACTCTCCTTCATTGCTTTCTCTGCAGGAAGACCCTGCCTGACCCAGACATTATCCCCACTCCCCTGCATATTTTTTCACTTATTTTTGTTCTCGTTATTTTGTTTTCTTTTTTTGTTACTTGGATTAGAAAGTAAGCTTCATGAGGACAGGAGATTTGTCCTGTTTATTGCTATATCCCTAGTGCCTAGAATAGGCCTAGCACAAAGTAGGCACTCAAATAATTATTGAATGAATGAATGAGTTGAAGCTAGTTCGGTTTATTTAGACTTCACTTGTTTTCCAAACCACTCCCCTCAGTCATATAAATTTGATTATTCTCCTTTTTTAAATCCAGGCTGATATGGTTATTGTTAGGATTTGAAGGGGCAGCATTCATCCAGTCTCTTGTTCCTTGTCCTTAGCTTTATTTTGTTTGGGAGATTCCTGTATTCTGGCAGTAAAGTAGACCGGTGACTTACAATGACAATGCCATGTCTATTCCATGTCTTGGCTGCCAGGAATTATAGCCCTTGCCAACAGAGGTCACCTTCTCTTTGAAATACCGGAAGTCATCTTAGAGATTTGAACGGGTTGGGGAAAGATTCTTTAGCTATAAGCTGGGGATAAGAGTCAAGACACGTCAGGAATAGCAGTTATTTTAGAAAAAAAACTTTCTGTGGTCCTTTTAAAGCCATATTGTTCTCCAGTCTGGTCTTTGTTAGAATGATATTTGAAGATTAAACTGCTCAGTTTCAATTATACTGTGTTAGTACACAGTATATACTGGGTGATCTTCTGTGACCGAGGATGTTCAAGCATCTGACCATAGAGAGTCCATCCTACATAGTCTGTTCTATTCATATAGTCTGTTCTACATCATCCTCAGATATGTACTAAGACCTAACCTCCACTGTGATTTTTGGTCCTCTGGCACGAGTTGGGCACAGGTGTGGATCTGGTATGAAGGAGAGGGATAGACCACAGCATTAGTTCTTCTGCAGCCCACACTGTCTGCATATGGTCAATACAATTTTCCTTTGGAACAGTGCTCAGTTATTTTCCAAAATGCTAAAGTTTTCCAGTTAAAAATATAATTCCATTGTCACCCTCTTCCTCTCTGTGTATTCTAATTACAGTAACTTAGGAAGAGACACCAAGGCTTTTTAATAAAGCAGATAACAATGAGTAGGTTCTTTTGAAGCAGGCAGTGTTATTAAAAAAAATTGTCAATATGGCTAGAGTTGGATGGTAATTGGAAGCAGAGAATGTTATTTCCACTTCCTGAATATTAGGAATTTGCTGTCATTTAGAACTAGATGTTCAAAAGATGTGATGAGAAGACAAAGAAATTTTTAGCCTGGAAAATCTAGATAATTTGTTCTATAGTGGTGAATTATGTTTCCCATGGATGACCTACTTAGAAGCATGGAGTCTCAGAACTGTGGCAGTTGTGTTGAACTAAATCAGAAGGCCTTCTGTCCTTGGGGATAATGTGGCTGTGCTTTTTGTTTTTATAGATCACTTTAATATTTCCCATGCAAAAGAGAGGTAATAGAGACCATGAGATGGCTGGCTAACAAAGGATAATATTTTTGTCTTCCATAATAATATTTATATTAAATGCCATATACTTGTATTTTTATTTATAATTTTAACTATATATTTATTATAAAATGGTATTAAATAAAATATACTATGTATTTATAAAATTTTATTGGTACAGTAATTAGAGAAGAGCTTGGGACTTTGTTCCTTTATGGAAATAATTTTTATTTTCTAGATCAGTTTAAAATATCTAGTGTTTATACTCATATCTTCCATTTTAAGTGACCTTTTTGATTGTAGGCTTATGTAAATATTTTTTAAAACAAAATATTTTAAAATTTAGAATTTTAAAATTCTAAAATGTTTTCCTTATCTTTAAGGCACTCATTCATCTCTCAATTAAAATTAGCTTAAAAGTGGCCTATTTTAATTTTAAACCTGCTGCTTTATTTTTATTTTTTGGTGGTCTCACTCAAGGTTAGGTAGTAGGCATAAGAGAAACAAAAACCCCTATTTTGGTTCACTGAAGCATTTAACTAAATCACGTGTATAATCCTTTATTAAAATATCTATCATCTATCTCACTGCTCTTCCAAAAGGAAACCCAAAATAATACCAATGAAAACATGCTCATTTTCTCCCACATTCACTGTAATCTGTTTCTCTTGCTCTAATTTTGAATTTATTTTAAAAGAAGGAAGTTGCTCTTGGGATTTTATGTGAAAAAGATTCATGTTCTTTGATTTTTAAAGACCTTTTATTATACAGTTACCTCAGAAACTAGATGGAATTGTTTTATTGTAGTGAGTGCTAAACTGCCTCATATTCTTTAACAGCTGAGGCAAGATATAAATGAATAAATAAAAATGTCACACTCTGAAAGGTAAAAGTAGTACCGATATAAATAAATTGAATTATTCCCATTCTTTGGTACCACTGTCTTATATGTCTATATGATCAAGTATAAGTAAAGCTGTTTAACTGTTGTAGTCTCTACAATGCCTCCTCTTCTGCCAAGGTGCTTCCTTTATTGTTTCTGAGCCCTGCCCCGTTGGAATAGACCTGGCGGCAGGTTTCTACTTTGGCAGCACAGGCAGCCAGAACTGCTCTGATAAGCTGAGCTGTGAAGAAATCAGAATGTCCTTAGAATGTTGGTCTTTCTCTTCTGAAAATATTGCTGAATTTGTAGGGGATCCATGGGAAAAGCAGAAAGGGATTGTGGCTAGGAAAAGGGGTGTTCAATGAGTTTTAAAAAGAGAGATGAGGAAGATTTGTAAGGATTATGGAGGCGGAGGGTGGGAGCGGTGCTGGCGGACTTTAAAGGTAACACAGAACACCTGTCGAAGGCCTGAATTTTGTTAAGGGATCCTGAGCGATTTTGATTATGGAGCAACAAGTCCTTAACTTTTTGGAAACTTGTAGGCCTTTTAAAGTTGATGATTAACTTAATTTTGACCATTTTGTTTTTTGAACTGTGGATTAAAAGTTAGGGAGGTTTCTTTTGAAACTGGTGAGGGCCTTGTAGCGGTGAGATACAAGCAACATTTTAAAAAGGTAATTTTGTAAAGGGGATTATGAGAAGGATCAAAATCTTAAGGGTATTAAGGTAGGCAAAATTCTCAAAGACCAAGCAAGAATGAGACTTCTTTTCCTTCTGATTACCAAGGAGCATCTGAGTCATTGAGTATCTAATTCATTTTTTCCATTCCTAACATAGTAGATCAAGGATAAAATATAGAGATGTATAAGGTATCAAGAGAGTTCTTCAGAAATGGAAAAATTTCTGGAGATTTCTGGTTATCTGGACATATCTGTGCCGGTGGTAGTTTTGGGATTTTGGAGACACTAGGGACAAAGCAGACATCTCTACTGGGGCCAAAAAGGCCTAGAAGTTCAAAGATCACAGGAATTGTACAGGCATTAGATTTTGTAAAAGGTTTGTTTTAAGTACCTGGAGGTTACACTACTTGTTAAATAAATTACATTAAGTACAGAGCCCTGTGGACTTGATTGGACTTTACAACAGAGGCATTCTCCTGTGTGGTGATCCACAGAGAGCTCTGTTGTATGTTATTTGTCTTAAGACATCACCACTCTTTGCAAGGAATATTATTAGGGCTCCCTCCCAAATATATTATTCTTCTGTAGTATTAGTTGCCAAGAGTAAAAAAATAGAAGGTCTAAGTTCTAGGTTTCTTAATGCTGGATAGAGGACAGTGGCTTGGATCAGTTTAAATAAGATAACTATTTTGCCTTCGTTGTGCATAATTATCATGTGGAATTAGGATGGACTACTATGGATGTTGAGATGAATACTACCTTGAACTGGCTGAAGGTTTTGGGTTGTTGGGACCCTAAACAAGGCCATGATGAATGGAGTTATTTAAGGAAAAAAGTTATGAAATGCTGAATATAAGTCAGCAAGTTTTAGAAATTCCTGGACCCCATATTGGCTTGGTGAGTCCTACTTAGTTCTTGTAGATAAATAAATGTTTCTGCCAAACCATTTCCTATACATAATTAAACAGCTAACAGATACAGTGGAGATCTGTCTACCATTTCAGAGGTACTATAGGATATGTGACCTGCTGTAACATGCATCTTTTCATCTGTTAAGGTCTATTTTCTTGATGTGCTACAGGATACTATAGATTAATTATAGAATATAAGCATCGAAACCATCTATTCATTTTTTTTTAACTGATAAGAAAATTGAGGCCCACAGAGAATCAGTGACAACTCAGTGTCATTTGTTAATGACACAGCTGGTTCTCAAATCCAAATTTTCTGGTCCATTCCAGTGCTCACTTAACCCCTTTAAGTCAGACATCATCATCATCATCACAACAACAACTACCATATGTGTATTTAATGTGTGCAAGGTATACATCATACATCTGTCATCTTAATTAATCCTCTTACCAATTCAATGAAGCTTTTCAGCACCATATTGTATAGATGAGCAAACTGAGGCTTGATGACTTGCCTGAAGAAACACAGCTAGTAAGTGCTGGAACTAAGATTTCAGTCCAATTCTATCTGATTCTAAAACCTGTATTCTTTTTTTTTTTAAGTGAAATATTTATATAAACAGTATAAAGAATAAAGAACAAATACCCATCACCTAGCTTAAGAAATAAAACATTACTAATAATTTGAAGTGCCCCCGCCCATTGCATTTTACTCTTTTGTCCTCAAAAGTAGCCAGCCACAGAATTTCAAATCTGTGCCCTTAACCACTAAGCCATATAACTCCATTTACTAAGTGAATTTGCTAGGAGCTAGGGCTTCAGCAGTGAACAAGAAAGACACGTTCCCTGTGCTTGTAGAGTTTCCTGTGGGTGATAGTGAAATACTTGTTCCTTAGTCTTCCTGGGGGAGCTCAGTAGCTGGTGGTAAATGGCAAGTTTTCACCAAGGATGTATGGGAAGTCCTTTAGGTGACCATTGGTGATATTCTGTACTTAGGCAACCTTCTTAATACTGTCTTAAGAATGCATATGTCAACAGATTATTATTTTTTCCTCCTAGAGACCAAGGTATAGGCTTCTTTTATTAGCTTTTTGATTTCTTGATGTGTTTCTAGACTTCTGGGAGGAGTAGATATTCCCTTCTCCTCTTGTCCTTTGTGCTCCCTCTTCACTTCTTTAAATAGAGTGATTGAACTTAGCACTTGATTCATACCTCTTATGTGGCAATTTTACCTATCTTGTTTGATACATTTCCATATTATCCCCACATAGTATCTAGAACTAAACTTTATACTTAGAAGACAATCAGGTAAATACTTATCAAATGAACTAATAGTAAGAGTCTACACAAGAAAAGTGGGTAATTTAGAAACATAAGTTAATATTCAGTATATTCTAGTGTTTTTTCTAGTGTAGTCCAGGCAGGGGGCAAATGTAAGTGGAACTTATGCTCTTGGATAGAAGGTCTGTTACAGTGTTTCTCAGTTTTTTGAGCCATCTTTTCTTTTTATAAATGCAAAACTCTCAAGCATTCTGCATCCTGACAATTTTCAGACACTAACTGGGTGTCCTACAATTCAATTCAACTTTAACACTATCCTGAGCCAGTGTCAGATCCCACAAGTTAACGGGCAAGCTCCCCAACAAGATTACCCTTACTTTAGGCATCAGCTACAGTGGGGTCCCGAGACTACCCACAGTTCTTCCTGGGCAACTGCAAATTTGGGGCTTCCCATAATTCCCTTAGGTTCAATAATTCACTAGAATGACTCACAGAACTCAGGGAAGTTCTCTATTTACAATTACACAGATGAATTGCAAGATCTGTTCATAGGGCAAGGTAAAGGGTCCTAAGCTTGGGAACTTTTGTTCCTGTGGAGTCAGGGTTGCACCACCTCCCTGGTACATTGATACGTTCACCAACCAAGAAGCCCCCCTGAGCTTTGATGTCCAGAGTTTTTATATGGGACTTCTTATATAGGTATGATTGATTAAATTATTGACCACATGATTGAACTCAATCTCTAGCACACACACACCTCTTCAGAGGTTTTGAGGTGGGGCTGAAAGTTCTAACTGTATAATCACATGGTTGGTTTTTCTGGCAACCACCTTCTATCCTGAAGCTGTCTAGGCCCTCTTGTTCCTCTAATGAGTCAGGATATGAGGATAAACTCAAGTACTGTTGAAATAGACAATAACAAAAGACTTCTGTCACTCAGAAATTTCAAGGGATTTCGAGGCTCTGTGCTAGGAACTGGGGATAAAGATCAGATGTATTCTTTATTATACCACATCCTCCTTTAATATTTGAAATTTCAACATTAATTATTTTTTACTAAAAATGAACAAAGTAATTTAAAAAAATTTATTGCCTCGGCTCTTCAATTGCTTTTAAGAAAAGCTTTGAGTGGGAAGGTTCCAGAATCTCCAGGAGGTTGAACTAATTTCCCAAATGGCAGTGCTGAAGCTACAGCAATACTATTGTGCTTGGGCAAGGTGAAATGTCACATAGTTCAATCAGTCTGGTTGATGTGCTAGAGGTGTTTTACCCATTTGTATAAAATTGAAAAATTTGGTTCATTATCAAGTGTTTAAAAATATTTGGTTATTTTGTTAATTGTAGACTCATATGTTAATTATGTACCTTATATTCATAACAGTTTGTGGCACAGGAGTAGTTAGTTCAGAGAAGGAAGGGGAGGGCGTTAGTAGCCCCGAGATGTCTTTAAGGATGAGGTAGAATTTGAGCTGTCCTTGAGAGATGGTTAACATTTGAAGAAATAGAGGTAGAGAGAGAATGCAGTGGTATTTTAGATGAAGAAAACCATGTGAGGGGACAGGATTCATCATGGCTTGTTTGTGCTAAGATATAGTAGAATGACCTTATTTGAGCAAATCATGTATGTGGGAAATAGAGGGGTATGAGATTAAATAAACAAGCTGGGTTTAATTATGTATGATTTTCAAAGGCCAACAGTATGGTTTCATCTTGATGTGGTAGGTAATTGAGAGTCAAGGAAGGCTTTTGATCAGATGAGTTAGAAAATGAAAAGAATGTTTAAAAAAGATGGACTGGCATTTGCACTGTTAATAGATTAATGAAAGATTGGAGAAGTGGGTAGAAAGTTGGAAACTGGGAAGTTTTCAGTAAAAGTGTTGTAATTAGGAAAAAGTGGGAACAGAGAGGAAGAAATAAGTATTAAAAATTTCAAAGGAAAATTTGACAGAATTTGAATGCTAAGTACAGAGGAAGGGTGAATCAAAGATGGCTACAGTTTTTGAATTTTTGCTTTTTATCTGAATGTGTAGAAAGAGTTCTTTATTGGTGAAAATTTTATAAATCCATTGGAACGTAATCTCCATGAAAGTTAAAAGTAGGGATCAGTGGTATCCCCAGCACCTGAAATAGTGCCTGGCATATAGAAATGCTCAAGAAATATTTGTTGAAGAGATGAAAGAATGCATTTAACATGCCAATTTTTAGGTGAATTTCGGTTGCCATGTGTAAATTTAGAACATACCAATTTTTACTACCAAAAATGACTTTTGAAATAGTATGTTAACTTTTTCTAGTAGCAATAATTATATATTTATTATAGAAAGTTGGGAAAATACAGAAAAACCCAAAGAAGAAAGTTACAATTATATTTACTTCAGAGATAACCACTGTTGGTGTATATATCCTCCCAGGATTTTTTTCTATGCAAATACATATTTGTAGTGTATATGCTGCTTTATATCTGCATAAATATAATTTTAAAAAGTAAAGTGGAACAATTTGAGCCTCTGAATAGTGACAGTATCAGATTATAACCCGTGGAATAATCCATGAGACCATGCTAATATGAATCAGAAGGAAAGTTTTTTCTTACAGTAGAATGCAAAGTGATATAGAAGGATTGATAGAAACACATAATTTCAGGCAAGAATCATGAATGGCAGCTAAAACCAGTAGGCAAAAATTTGATGAGAAACAGAATAGTTACATAGTCTCAAAGTATCTCTTCATAAGATATCTATTAATTACAAAGGGAAAAATTATAACTTTACAGTGGAGAAACCTGGCAAACACCACCTCCTCCAAATGATGACACCTAACATCACCAGTAATGGAATAAATCGACTTTATCTCTCTTCTGCTGTGATTTACTGAGAAGGATGCAGTATAACTTCTGGGGTGTTCCTGCTAAAAGTGAAATTAATGATAACACCATATAAAGCTAATTGAGAGATAATTCTACAAATTAAATGGCCTGTATTCTTCAAAAACGTTAAGATCATGAAAGATAAAAAAAACATTGAGGATCTCTTTCAGATTAAAGGAAACTAAAGAGATATGACAAAAAAATGCAACATTTGATCCAGGATAGAAAAAAAGATTTTTCTTTTCTATAAAGGATAATAGTGGTACAAATGGTGAGATATATAAGGTCTATAGATTAGATAATAATATAATATTGTATTGGTGTTAATTTCCTGATTGTGACAATGCCCTGTGGTTATATAAGAAATGATCTTATTTTTAGGAAACATATACTAAAGTGCTTAAGGGTAAGGGATCATCATGTCTGCAACTTACTCTCAAACAGTTTAAAGATTAAACATATATGTAGAGAGAGAATGATAATGCAAATATGGTTAAATGTTAACATATGTGGAATTTGGTTAAAGAATAGATGTGACTCCTTTGTACTATTTTTGCAGTTTTTCTGTAAGTCTGAAATTTTCTCAAAATAAGTTTAAAAAAAAAATTGAACCAGAGCTGCTGCATTAGTCACCAATGAATCAGTGAATATTTTAATTAACTTATGTAGTATTTGTATATGCAGTGCTTGCTGACTTTAGGGGTCACTGTTTGTTTTCTTTGTTATTAACTTGTTAACAATATTTTTTTAAGTCTGGCATAAGAAAGAGCAGTGGCTTAGCAATCAAGAGATGGTTTAGTCTCTTAATGTGCAATGACTCTTTTAGTGAGATCTTGAGAAAATCACTGTCTCTGGGTCCCAGGTTCTTCATCTGAAAATTATTAGGGGGAGATGTATAAGGTGATATGGATGACAAAGGGCCTAGTAGTTCTGTGATTATGGGCTCTGGATTCAATGACATGGTCGGACGGAACTCAGTGAAATGTTTTTTGTCAGCCGCTTGGAAAAGGCTCAAGCCTTCTCACACAGGTCAGTTTAAAAGAACCATGGAAATCTGAACCAGAAGACACCTGTTAAACCATCTAACCTGTCCCTCCACCAGCAGTAGTCACTTGTTTGCAGCATATCCTTTAAATTGTTTTGAGCACTACTCTTCCCTTTCCAGCCATTTATTTTTTCCCCAGATATTTGACTTGTGTTTTTAGTTCACCCTTTCTTTTAGTCGTTTAAAAAAGAAATGTGACTTCTCTTAAAAATTTTTCAGTTCTTTTATATTTCAGCTTTACTTATGGAAACATTAATTTGCTATTATGGCAGAGATTAAAAGGCAGATGTACTGTTTTCCTCTAGAATCGCAAAGGGATTTAGTTGATAAGCAGTTGAATGTCTAACAGTAATAATTATATGGTCAGAAAGTGATGGGAATGGAAATCAAATTTCAGAATGAAAATTAAGATTTTTAAGTTTGTACATTAAAAAAGAATTTGCTAGGTTAGAAAATGTAACAGGAAAGTTTCTTTGCTCTTATTAACCCTTTAAATATGATACCCTAAAAAGGAAACAGTGTAATGATGTGCAGAAATAGGCACTCTGATCTTCTATTGGTAGGGGTGTAAACTGGTTTATTCCTTTTTGAAGGTAATTTAACAATATCTATTAAAAGCAGAAAGATCATGCATGATAACCTAAATTCCACTTGTAGGAATTTATCCTGTAGAAATACTCATTGAAGCATTATTTATAAAACTGAAAAGTTGAACACTGTTCATTGTTAGATTATATTAATTGTGACATATCATACAATGGATTTTTATACCATTATCAAAAAATAATGTAGGAGGTTTTATAAATGTTAACATAAAATGGACTTACTATTGCTATTTTAAAAAATTGTGATAAAATATCAAAAACAAAATATTTAACATTTTAACCATTCAGTGGCATTAAATACAGTCACAGTGTTATGTAAACAGTCACCATTTTCTATAGCTTAAACTTTTTCATCCCCAATAAAAATTCCATATCCATTAAATAATAACTTTTCCTTCTCTCATCCCAGGAGGTTTTTATATATTGACATGAAATACTGTCCCAATACATAAATAAGTGATAACGGAAGATTGCAAAATAGTATGAATACTATGATTCCTCTGTGGTAAACTATTGTAATATATTAATATAAGTATAGGAAAAATCTGGGAGACTGTCTATATTAAACTGTTAATGGAGGATATGGGAAAATTTTACTTTTTTGTCAAATTTTGTTAATTTTTTTGTTTTAAACAATGAGTATGTGTAACTTTCTAAGCAGAAGAAAAATATATACTTTAAGTATTGTACTAAAACTTGGTAATTTGGATGCCTCCAAATTTAGCTAACAAATAACAGACTTTTCTGTGTGGTTGCTGAATTTGAGTTTTTATGTAGAAAGTGAACACTTCATTAAAGTAATGATTTTTTTTTTTTTTTCACAGCTAGAGTTGGGAAGACATCACTGATTATGTCTCTGGTCAGTGAAGAATTCCCAGAGGAGGTAAACATTTTAATTTCTTTTCTATTTTTAAAATGCTTTAAAATTATCAAAATTGAGTTAAAATGAAATAAATTCTGCCCTTTTTTATATGTGTTTCCTTTCTGACAGTTGTGACTTTTAAAAAGTCCTATATTAGTTTATATAAGACATCCCTGAAATATAGTGTAGGTAGAAGAATCACACTAGATCTGAGTTCACTTCAATCCTTTGCATATCCTACTTTTGGCTTTGGCTAGTATGTTTGTCATCTCTGTGCTTTATTTGTCTCATCTGTAAAAAGGGATATTAGAGATAAAATCCTTTCTTAAAAACAAATGTTACTCATAAGCCCAAAACATAAAGCAGATGAATATTCCTTTAGTTGAAGTTAGAGTGAAAGATCTGGATCCCCACCTGCCTTCTACCCGACACTCCTCAGTCTCAGGGGCATTAGAACCACTAGGATCTGGCACACATATTTGAAAGCCTTTAATACTATTCACCTCTGTCATTTTGCAAATGGCGAAACTAGTTCATTCCGCTTTTGCCTACCTCAGACAATTGTTGCAGGTCTCAAATAAAATAAGCTTAATAGTGGTAGAATGCCACCAAAAGTAAGGTGGTTTTATTATTACTGACAATATATTTATTTACATTTCGGAAGTTCCAGTATGAGGGACTGCTGTCTAAAGCCTTATGTAAAGTCAGGATATTGTTGTGGGGAATGGGATCAATGCAAATGGGGCGAAAATTACTTCCTATTATTCTCTTTCTTCACATAGTAGGAGTTATTAGTAACAGTATTTGCATTTACCTTTTTTTTAACTCTTTTTTAGATAGGAATATCTGTATAATTTCATTGTTCAGACAGGAATTTGATGTATGATGTGATAGTATTTTCAACAGTGGCCATATGACCATTCGTTGTTTCTTTTGCTTTTTTTCCTTTTAAATAAAATGGTTAAATAAGTAATTATTTAATTTGTAAAATGAAGAATATTTTCATTTGTGGTTCATAGAATCAGCAACGTTAATTATGATCACTCAAGGTATAATATCTAAAAGTTTTCTGTGGTAGTTTAACTTAGTTTAGAATTGTAATTTTCGCATGGTCCTCTTGGGTGTGAATAAGGGGGTCTTAATTGATTAAAAAAATCATCCAGTCTTTCTAAAAAATGCAGTCATTAAACATAAGGTTTGTGTAGCCAATCAATTATCCTCTAGAAGAAATGAATTCTGATAATTTAATGTTTGAAACACTGAATTAATGTAAGTACTATTTTAAGCTGCATCAGATCTGAAGTATCCTTAATATGTCCACACTGGTAAAAATGTGCATTTTTAAAAAAAAAAAGTGGTTTATCATATAGCTTTGGTATATATTTGCATCTGTGATAAAGCACAAAAATAAGCATTTAAAAGTATAACAGATACCTGTACAGATAAGTATGGGTGAAAGGGGCTAATATATAGATAAATTTACATAATCTGTTAACAAGTTTGATAGATAATATCCAAAAGTTTTTCCTTTTCTCTATTTGTTTTCTAATGAAGGTTCCTCCCCGAGCAGAAGAAATCACCATTCCAGCTGATGTCACCCCTGAGAGAGTTCCAACACACATTGTAGACTACTCAGGTAATAAAAGACCTATTGTAGGTGAAGCTATAGGGTTAACTTAATAGTTCTCAAAGAAGGTACTTACTGAGCTTTAAAAAATGTTCAAAGAGAAGTAGTCTTTTTTCTCTGGCAGTAAATGATCATTTACTATTCTTGTCTCATTTGTATCTCCCTTTCAACTCCCACACTCACCTGTAGCTTCCATCTTGCAGTTCTCTGTCCCTGATTTACTGAGTTGGGTTCCATAATAATGAAAAAGAAGGAGGGATGGTAAATGATAAGAAGTAGATAGATTATTACTCTGCTTGAAGTTCTGGGAGAGAAGTTTGTATGTTTGCAGAGAGAGATTCTGGGTTAATTTTGTTATCTGGCATGCACTGACAATTTAGAAAGAGTTCTGAATTTGAGAATTTGTCGAATTCTAAATTTGTTCTTTAATTTTCAGGCCTTTGTCCCAAATAAAATAATAGCTAAAACAGTTGTCTGTTTGCTTATATTTTATGCTAATAGAAGCACATTTGTATTGCTTTTAATAATTTAAAATTTTTCCATACACTACGACTTTTTAATCATTAAATTATTTTGCTTTGTTCTGGGCCTTTTTTAAAGGGTCAGTTGTAACAGGTGTACCACTCTGATGGGTGATGTTGATAATAGGGGAGCAATATGGGGATGGGAGATACATGGGAAATCTCGTACCTTTCACTCATTTTGCTGTGAACTGAAACTGCTTTTAATGATAAAATCTATTTGTAAAAATGGGTATAA
Organism: Pteropus medius; assembly: GCF_902729225.1. Lineage (NCBI taxonomy): Eukaryota > Metazoa > Chordata > Mammalia > Chiroptera > Pteropodidae > Pteropus > Pteropus medius. The sequence goes on along the minus strand of NW_024349799.1, from coordinate 11,131,721 downwards.
CTACATTGGTAATACTTTGTTTTGCTAAGCTGGTATCCCATGTGGCCTAAAAAAGGAGTATTAGAACTGGCCACTCCGATACATGTGACTATTTGAACACTTGAAGTATGACTAGTCGAAACTGAAATGTGCTGTAAGTATAAAATACAAGAGAATTTAGAAGACTTAGAATGAAAACAATGTAAAATATTACATTAATTCTCTACTGAGTACATATTGAAATTTTAATATTTGTGATACTTTGGGTTAAATAATTTTACCTGTTCCTTTTTACTTTTCTTGAGGTAACTGCTAGAAAATTAAAAATTATGTATATGGCTTGCATTATATTTCTCCTGGACAGTACTTGTACTAGAAGCTGAGAGAGGTTGGATGTTTTCTTTCTGCTATAATCAGTCTTATAACTAGTTTTATGTACAGAGTTCTTTTTAAATATGTGTAACTATATACTTAGATTCACCTCAGTATAAGAACTGAAGCCTTAATCCATTGATTACTCAACTACTTTTCATATGAAAAGATATTAAAAATACGGCCAATTATTTAACATAATATACAATGCAGTTGAACTCATGATATTAGTTTATATGTCAGAAATAACAGGCATTTTGGGGGAAAACATATAACAAAAGATGATCAAAATATGTCAGTAATAGCTTTGCTCTTCATTTGTGTGCTTCTTCATCCTAGCTATGTTGTGCGTTATCTCCTGCACCTTGGGATTATATGCACATCTACCCATGGAGACTGGTTCTAGCTAGAGATCTGTGCCAGAGAAGGAATTCTTGACTCTTCATTATCATGCTCTAGTTTTGCTTCTGGGTCCTCATATCTGCTATCTAGATCTTAAGCTTGTGTTGTCCAGATTCTCATGTGGCCTTCCGACCCTGTTTGGGTAGACTCTTTGTCTAGGCTTCTGACTCTTCCAGTTTGAGTTTCTGATCTCTTTTGCCTGACCCTTGTCAACTCTGTGTCAGATGCTGCCCTAGATTTATAACACAATGCCTTTTGCTCTTTGCCTTAGCTATCACTTGTGGACTTGTCTTTTAGTGCCAGCCAGCTTCCTTATCATAGTTCCACTCTTTCTTTCCCCTGACTTGTCCTTTGTCACCTAGTCTGGCACCATCATATGAGGGATGAAGGATGTTTGGAAGGATGTTAGATGGGTGTTACATAGACTTTAGTTTGGCCATAGTTTTTATGAACATGTGTAAAATATGAAACTCTTTTACTTTGTCATTTCTAGAAGCAGAACAGAGTGATGAGCAACTTCATCAAGAAATATCACAGGTGAGTTAAAATAGTTGTAGGGTTTTTTTGGGGCGGGGGAGACAGTGCTGATTCTATGAGCCTGCCTTTTTCATTCTCTCAATCTAGAGGACCCTTTCAGTTATTTGTTATTATTGCTGACTTTGAGTATGTATTTTTTGCTATAAGTCCTTAGGAACATTTTCTTCTTAGAGGCATGTTAAATTTTTATTATTATTGTTATTATTATTATTATTATTTATAAACAACATTAACTTGTTAATTTTTCTTGTAGGCTAATGTCATCTGCATAGTTTATGCTGTTAACAACAAGCATTCTATTGATAAGGTATGAAATCATGACTTTTTTCACTGTATTTAGTTAAGTTTCAGTGGGGCACTTTCAAAATTGACCCTCAGTTTAGCATTTTAGGAGTCCAAGGGCAGGGTAATTTCAAAGAAGATCCCATCACGGCTTAGCTCTTGTTAATTTTCATTTTAGGTAACAAGTCGATGGATTCCTCTCATAAATGAAAGAACAGACAAAGACAGCAGGTATTTTTTTTCTCTCAAACTTTGTATATTGAAAATTTTCAAACTTACAGAAAAATTGCAAGAAATAGTACAGTGAACATCAATAAACCCTTCACTTAGAGCCACCAGGTAGCATTTTGCTACATTTGCTTTATCTATTGGTCTCTCTCTCTTTATACACACACGCCTTTTGGGGGAAAAATTATTTAATGTAGCACATATATTATTTAAGGGCAGAAAATAGAGCTCTGATACTGTAATGATTCACAATTTCAGACATTAAATATTTTGATAAATAATCTTTACATTTCTTTCTCAAACTGTTGCTTGAAAAATCTTAGCTTTAGAATTCCTCTTCACCTGTATTGTAAGTGCCTTGTCTCTTGAGATGCCCCTTTGATGAGGAATGCTGTTCTCCCTTGTCATCGATTGCTCATAGTGTGGTGCATGTAAGAGCATAGGACTTGGAGGAAAATGAATGATCTGTGGAATCTGGTTTGGCCACTTACAAGTTTTAAGACTTTGACTTCATTGAGCCTATTTCCTCACCTATAAGCAGAAATGTTGATAATACCTGTCTTGGCTACATGTGGTTATTTTAATAATCCAAAGAAATAATGCATGTGTGAGTCCTTTATAAGATCTCTGAAAAACTCTAGAGATCTTCATTTAGGAATTTATACAGGGAAATTTCTTTGAAATTCTGCGGAAGACATATATACATGACAGGGAAAAAGCAAGAGAACACACATTCTGTATTTTTCTGAGCAAAATGGTAGGTCTGGGTACAAATGCCTTGAGTTTTAAATCAAAGTAGAAGCAAAACATTTTTCTTGCAGTGTTGTACAATTGAACATGTTATTTATGAAGCATTTGAGTCTTTTTAAATGTTAGGAAGACAGACTAATATCTATGTATTGACAATAGCTGATCCTTTGCTTAATTTTTTAGATTTCTTTTTTGGTTGGGCATTTTTGTGCCTTGAAACCTAAAGATCTGGTTCTATGCAGATGAGCATGGTCCCTGAGTCTGTCTATCTCACATACTAATGGGGAGAGACTTTGTGATTGCGATGGTATTGTATATGTTGTGCCTTGCACCTCTGATGGCTCCTCTTCATCATGGTTTTAAACTTTGTAGTGACTTACTATCAAGATGGAAAGGAGAGAATGACCCTCTAGAGCTACACTGTCCAATTCAGCAGCCTCTAGTCAGTTGCGACAATTTAAGTGAAATGAAATAAAAAAACTAAAAATCTAGTTTCTCAAACACCCGTAGCCACATTTCAAGTGCTCAGTAACTACTTGTGATTACATTAATGGACAGTGCACATAAAGAAGATTTACATCATCACAGAATGGTGTATTACACAGGGATGCCTTGGGGGATCCAACACCTATATGCCCCTGACACCTGCTCCTCTTACTGATTGCTTGAGCTGTTACCAGGAGGGACTCTTCACAGAAATCAGTTTTGCCAAGATCTATCAAGCACTAGCTTGGACCACTGAAATTTAAAAATTTGGCTTTCCTTTGACAGCTTCCTAAAATGCTGTGGCTAATTTTGTGGCTCTTCTAGGACCACCTGAAAGTGGCTTTTAACATTCGAAGATCTGATTGAGCTTCCTTGGGTGTGGCTATATTTTTTCCCTCTCAGAATCGTATGAGCATACTTATTTTTATCATAGTTGACTTGTCCCAAGGGGTCTGTTTTTTTTATAATATGGACCTTACACTTTCCAATACCTTCCTCCCTTAAGTTTATATTTGTTACACATATATTTTTCCTTAGGACTTTTTTGGACCTGTTATAGTGGTTCTTTTTAAAATTTTTTTTCATTAAAGTATAGTTGGCATACAGTATTATATTTGTTTTCAGTTGTACAGTATTGTGATTCAAAATTTATATACCTTATGATGTGATCACCACATCAAGTCTTGTAATCACCTGTCACTATGCAGAGTTATTACAATATTATTGACCATATTCTTTGCTCTATATACTACATCTTCATGGCTTGTATGTTTTATCTTTTAAAATCTTTTTTGTGGCTTAACTGGAAGCTTGGACCTCTTTTTCCATTTCACCTTTTTTGCCTATCTCCCCACTCCCCTATTATGGTGTTTCTCAATCAGGGGTACCCATCACTGTCCTCTGAGATACTTTAAAAAACTATAACTGTCTTTGCCCAATCCCTAGAGTTTTAGAATTAGTAGGTTTGGAGTGGGAGTTGGACATGTGTATTATTTTAAGCTCCTTAAATTATTCTGAGCACACCTTTGGTGCAAACCACTACATTTTTGGAAACCCTCCTGGCTCCGTTAGGAATCTATATTTGGGTTATATAGTGGGCCAGTCCTTTTATGCATAATTAAGGGGTAAATAAATGCTTACAAGCATTCCTCTGGCACTTTGGAGTTCCATCAGGATGATTTGCTTTCCTTTAAGGCTCTCTTGCAGGGTGCACAAATAACAGTTCTCCACCAGGCTAGTTCTCCCTGATATCCCCAATTTAGATTTCTGATAGGCTTATCAGATTTCACTTGTCTGAAACAAAATTCTTAATTCCCTGCCTGTCCCAAACCCAAAAAAGTTTCTTAATCTTTTCTGTCTCAGGAGATTGACACATTTTATCTAGCCAAAAACCAATGTGTTTTTTTGATTTCTGCCTTTCCCTCAACCTCTATATCTAATCTGCCAGCTGCTCCTATATCTCAAATTTGAATACTACTTCTCCATCTTTACTGCCCTAATCCAAGCCACCACATTAAAACAAAACAAAACAAAACAAAAAAAAACCTTTTTAATATTGAAAAAAAAAAAACATGTAAAAGTATAGAGAATAGTAACATAAATGTCTCTGTATCTACCATTTAGCTTCAACAATTATCAACTCGTCTTGTTTCATTTATTGCCCCTCCCATTGGGATCATTTTGAATAAATAGAGACATCATATATTGTAAATATGTCAATGTGTATCTCTAAAAGACAACAAATGACTACATTTTAAAATATCCATCAGATCATGTCATTCCCCCACTTATAACCTCCATTTTATACTTATAATAAAACTCACATTCCTTACTACAGCTATAAGTCCTTATGTGTCTGGTCTTTGCTCTTTTCTCCAACCCCATTTTATATCTCTTCCCCTTTGCTCAGAACTGTCCAGCCACTCTGGAATTTTTCTGTTCTTTAGACTTATCAGGATGTTGTTTTCATTTTGGGGCTTTTGTACATACTGTCTCTGCTTCCTGGCCAGGTCTTTCCTGGCTCTTCACATGGCAGATTCCATTTCATCCATCATCCCTTTACTCAGTGCCTGAGAGATTTTTCACCGATTATCATATATAAGTAGTTCCTTTTCATTACTCTATCCCATATCCCCCCTATTTACTTCATTCATAGCACTTACAGAATTAGAAATTGTCTTGTTTGTTTATTTGCTTATTGACTGTTTTCTGATTTTCACAACTAGGATGGGCAGGGACTTTTGTCTGCCTTGTGTCCTTAATTTCTAGAACAGTACTTGGCTTATTATAGGTACTCAGTAAATATTTATCAAATATGCTCTCTAGGGAGCTTTTGACTACAGTAGGGGGTTCACATTGGGAAGATTAATTAAAGCTTGTTAGTTAGAATGGGTTATGATGTACATTAAAATTAAATCTAATATCTTTTGCCTTCTTTATTATTCCAATGTGCCCTGTTTATTTCAGACTGCCTTTGATATTGGTTGGGAACAAATCTGACCTGGTGGAATACAGTAGTATGGAGACCATCCTTCCTATTATGAACCAGTATACAGAAATAGAAACCTGTGTAGAGGTATGCCTTGTCATTTGATTTTGAAGTATACTGTTGATGAATTCTCACTAAATTGAGGTTTGAAATAGGAGAGGAGAAGATGTGAGATGGAATAAATTTCTTATTGTTTATGAACTTATGTAAACAAAATAAAACAGAGACCTTGGAATTGGCCTCTGAGCTCTTTGGAGACAATTAAATTTTGGTATCTGCTAAGAAAAATGCTTTTTTTTTTTTCAGTTTTTTCAAAGAATCTTATTACATTATATTGATAATTTAAAATTTGTTCTGAGCTCTCATTATTATTTTCAGAGCGTAATATTTTAAACTTTTTTTCAGTGTTCAGCAAAAAACCTTAAGAACATATCAGAGCTCTTTTATTATGCACAGAAAGCTGTTCTTCATCCTACAGGGCCCCTGTACTGCCCAGAGGAGAAAGAGGTAATTACTCTACCCCTAACCCCAACTCCCATCTCCGTTAGTAGGGACTGGAATGTATGGGTAGTAACTCTAGTATGGTAGTGATTATTAGTAACTCTTAAGTATTCTCATAAACTGCAGAAGTTTAAATTTATTGCTTATTAAACTGGTATTTTCTAGGTACTTTTCTTCAAAGACCTAGTAAATATTCAGAAAAGTATTCCAGATCAAATATTATTTCAGGAAGTGCCATCAAAATAAACAAAAGAATTAGCACCGGTAACAACAGAAAGTCCAAAGACTTAGCTAGTGGTCTCCTTGCTTTGCTACCATAAACAGAAACACACACAAAAATGTGTGGTTATTTGACATGGTACAACATGTAATACAACATGAACACTCCCTTTTGTTTCATAGCTACGAAACACAGTAATTCCTAGTGAATATCTAAAATTTAATGATATTTTGCCTTGGACTTTTAAAATTAAATTTTTATTGAGATAACGCACATACCATAAAATTCACCCTTTTAAAGTGTATAATTCAGTGATTTTTAGTATATTCACACAGTCATGTGGCCATTACCACTGTCTAATTCTAGAACATTTCATCACCCTAAAAAGAAACCCTATACCTATTGGTAGTCACTCCTCTTCCCCCTCAGCCCCAGCCCTTGGCAACCACTAATTTACTTTCTGTCTGTGTGGATTTACCTTTTATGGACATTTCATGTAAATAGAATCACACCATATGTAGTCTTTTTGTTTGGCTTTCATGTAACAATGTTTTCAGGGTACATCCATATTGTAGCATGTATCAATATTTCATTTCTTTTTATGGCTAAATAATACTTTATTGTATGGCTATATACCACATTTTGTTTATCTGTGCATCTCTTGATAGACTTTTGGGTTGTTTTCACTTTTTGATATGTGAATAGAACTGCTGTGAACATTAACACACAAGTTTAAACATGTTTTTAATTCTTCTGAGTGTATATTTAGGAGTAGACTTGATAGGTGCCATGGTAATTCTATGTTTAACTTATTGAGGAACCACTACACTGTACAAGGGTTCCAGTTTCTCCACATCTTTGCCAACATTTGTTATCCCTCCCTTTGTTTTTTGGTTTATTATAGCCATCCTAGTGGATGTGAGCAGTATCTCATTGCTGTTTTGATTTGCATTTCCCTGATGGCTAATGATTTGTTCATCTTTTCATGTGGTTATTGGCCATTTACATATCTTCTTTGGAGAAATGTCTGTTTAAGTCTTTTGATTATTTCTCAAGTTATTTGTCTTTTTGTTGTTAAGTTTTTAAGAAATAGAAAGTTGCAGGTTTTTTTTTCAGGAAAAGTTTATAGTATTGGTAAGTGGTTGGCAGATTTTCACCTATGGGCCAAATTTGGTCTGCCACCTGTTTTTTTATAGCCTAAGAACTAAGAATACATTTCACATTTTTAAATGATTGAAAAACAATTGAAAGGAGTAATATTTTGTGATATGGGAAAATTATATGACATTCAGATTTCATCATTCATAAATAAGTTTTATTGCAGCACATACTTATTTCTTTACGTTTGTATTTGTTTGTATTTTGTGCTACAAAAGCAAAGTTAAGTAGTTCAAACAGAGCTTGTATGTGGTACTCTCATCACTTTTCAGTGCTGAAGTACCCAGCAGAAGTGCTGAGTGGTACTTGGTGCACTGCTGTTTGCACTGACACATTTATATCTTGTGTATCACTGTTATGTGACATTTTATTTTATTATCAGTGCTTTTCGTATCTTCCCAAACAAGAAAGGAAAAAAGTCAATTTTTAATTGGCAAAGCAGATGTATTTTCTAAGTTGAAACTACAGTTCCAGCCTTGTTTTTTTGGACCTCGATGCAAGTGCAAAGGAAATTTCCATATTTCATAATCCATTTGATTGTGCAGCTGAGGAGCTTTCACCTAACCTTCAGTTGGAACTGATTAATCTGCAATGTTATGACATGCTAACAGGCAAAAATCAAGAAAAGAATCTAATTCTTTAAATGCCTTCCAATGAATATGCCCAGTTAAAATTATATGTTTATGGATGTGTATCAGTATTGGCAATATGATCCGTGCAAAAACTTTTTCAAAGATTATGTAAAATCTCATTACAGAGCAGCATTAACAGATGAACATTTGCAATCAATTTTTATGGTAGGGAACACTAACTTTGAACCCCAATTAATCAAAATGTTAACCCTCTAAGATTTCCATTCTTATTAGTAGACCTATATAGCAAATTTATACTTAGTAACTATTATATTTTGAATTTTGTCAATAAAAATTTTATGGAAATTTGATTCTCTCTTGCTATATAAGCACCTAGATGATATCCTTGATTTTGCCTGTTGGTTCCCAAAGCCTAAAATATTTGCTGTGTGCTCCTTTTCAGAAAAAGTGCTGGCCTCTGCTATAAGTAATTAATCTGAGTTATCCTTTAATCTGACCCTGATTTGCTTTTCCTTAATCCTGGTTACTGTTCTTTAATTAGAATGCTTCTTTCTAATTTACTCTTAACTTGGTATTTCCGAAATTTTCCTCATAATAGTCACTAGGTGCATTTGTTAAAAACACAGATTACATCCTGATTCAGCCAGGTACATATCTCATTATCGAGGAAATTAGGGAAACACTCTCCTATAGAGAATTAACCTCTGAAGCCTTAGCCTAGCAGTACATTAAATCCCTTCTATTAGTTTGTTCTCAATTCTTTAATTGCTACTTTTTAAAGGCCTATTATTAGTTCTGCTAATCTGCTAATCACCCCCTCCCCTTCTCCAGTCTCATGAGTAAAACATCTACCACCATCTCTTTTTCATTTCTTAAGGACCTGCCTGAAGTAAAATCTGCAATTTTTAGAGACTATACCTTGTTTTACACAAGAACGAGCTTTGAGTCTAGGCTTACACTAGAAACTTTTATTTAGACAGCAGTAACCTTTTAACACAGATTTACGGCAGAATCATCAAAAAGATCATATTAAAAATTAAAACCTAAACTGTAATTGTTTTTCTAGTGCTGATTGACTCTGTGTGACCCATGGAGTCCCCTGCTTACCTAATAATGAAAAAGATATAACTTTTATGTAATAATAATGTTTACTGAGTGAGGGTTTAGATTACTTATATGGAAAAAGAGTTTATTACTATAAAAAAGTTTTTATAGCTTTAATAAGATACAATTTTTAATACTTCTTAAAAGAAGTCATTTTTTGGTGTTGTATTTTAAGGTGGCTAATATTTAAATATCTAAGCCAATACCTTAGAGCACTTTAGCTTCTCTGATACATTTCAGGCTTTAATGAAAAATGTATCACTTTATTTTTCCTCAAATTACTTTATCATTTATTTATTTATTTATTTATTTATTATTATTTTTACAGTAGGAAAGAAAAGTTTTATTAGAAAGGAAAGTACACTTCCAGAAGTGGTAGCAGGCCTGAGCAAGAGAAGCGTGGCTCAAAAGGCCAAATTACTTTTTTTTAATGTAGCTTTTTGTGATGTGAGGAAAAACCACTTGCAAAAAATAAAGTTATTTTTAGATGCTGTTTTTTTACATAGTTCTAGCTGTTGTTACTTTTTGAAACACTTAGGTTATTATATAACAGATTTTTAAAAGAGTAAATAAAATATAACAATGTAATCTGTATTAATCTTGAATATCTAGTATTAGGATTATAGAAGCAATATTTTACCATTCTTTATTTTTTAAAAAATCGCTCATGATTGTAGATGTTATAAATTATAGTCCATTTGGTACTCTTTTATAAAGGAAGCTCCTTCCAGTTCTCTCTAAATGTTTAACTTTTTTCTCAGTTCTTTCTAATATCTTTATATCTTAAGTTTAATCTTTTTCTCACTATATCAAGTTGCTCTCCTAGAGACTCCCATTTAAAACAGAAAAAGAAAGGATTATCTATATGATTGGGAAAGTAACGTTCCTATTTTTTAAAAAAATTCTTTTCTGCATTTGAGTTTGATAGCATTGAAATTAATAAGTATACATTTCCTTACCTTGCCATCTAATTTCTGTGAATCAGCTGTTCCATAAGAAATCTGCTTCCAAGTTTACACAATGTTCAGAAATCATCCTGAAAGTTTTATTTTCTCAAAATTGTTGACAATTATTATCCTATAATCACTATAGCAATTATACAAATTAGAAGCTTGTGGGCCTTATTTTTAAATAGTCAGATATTTGTCCTATCAATTATAAATCCTAAAACAAATATTAAGGATGTTATCAAAGTATATTTCCAACATCATTACTTTTAAAAGTTTTACAGAGTCACAAAAGGCAAGATTCTTTTTTAAATGTAAGTGATTTATCTGATAATAGGAAGTTAGTGAAAGGCTTTTACACTTACCAACCAGTGCTAATTTGCCACCTGTTTGTGAATTAAGCACATTTTATATCCCAGCTTTGGTATATATACACACACAAATGACAGATCAAAACATTTAGTCCCATTCTGTAATCAGATGTTGGTGGTCAAAAATCGACAGCTGATTATACCTTAGTAAAACTGAAATTTAAAAAAATATTAGAAGTTGGGAAGGAAAGCCTTTAGTAGTTTTATTAGTCCATTGAAATTCTTTATGGAATTAGGGCATAAATAAATATTTCTTCTCTATATGTCTGGAAGAATGAATTGTCTCTAAAGGTGAACTTCTCTTTTCTCTCTCCTTAGAGGAGTCATGGTCATGAGGGAAGAGTTTGACCATTTCAAATATTGGTCCTCATTTACTTAAAAAGGGTTGAGTATAAAAGTAAACAGCTCTGCTTTAGTTCATTTTTCATGTCGGTTGTATTCGATGTTATGTATTTGACAGAGCAATCAATTATTCTTAGCCTTATGAAAATCACATTTTAAAATTCCAGCTTTTTAATTAAAATAATTTTATTTTCTTAACGATTTATAGATGAAACCAGCCTGTATAAAAGCCCTTACTCGTATATTTAAAATATCTGATCAAGATAATGATGGTACTCTCAATGATGCGGAGCTCAACTTCTTTCAGGTAGATCTCCTCTTTTTCAGACATTTGTAAATCTTGGCGGGGTTATTTTGACTAAGAAAGCTATAAGAGTTAATTAGCTTAAACAATGATATGTTGATAAACTTCTGTCTCTTTCATGTAAACTGTCCTTCACATCAAGCTATTTAAGTCTTTACGTGGGGTATAAAACTCCCTTGCGCCTAGGAATCAAGGAGACTCTTTGGCAGTATTATTTCATGGTACACAATGGGTGTATTAAGGATGACTTGAAGTCTGAACTCTGAATTATTTTTCTTTCTTGGTTTTGAGTAACATAGCTACACAAAGAGCTCTGTGTTTTAGAAATGCCATGAGGAGAGTAAGGAAAGTTTCTTTCCTTCTAAGTATGACTTGTTTTACAAGGCAGAGACTATCCTCATAGAATTTGTTTCTTTTGGTTGCAACTCTTTGATTTAATATTGCTTTATAGATTAATGCTTTGTATATATTATTTATGGTTTTAATGCTGATTTTTAAAAATGTTATATTTATTTTGCTAGAGAATTTGTTTCAACACTCCGTTAGCTCCTCAAGCTCTGGAAGATGTCAAGAACGTAGTCAGAAAACATATAAATGATGGTGTGGCTGATAGTGGATTAACACTGAAAGGTGAATGAATGGTATTTTCCCCCTTTTGAACTTAATATTTTCAAAATTTGGCAGAAAGTGAAGGTCTTTATAGCATAGTATTATTCATACTTTAAGAAATGTTAGTATTTGTTCATATGCCTAAAATCTAACTTGGATATATAAGAGTTGGAAGAGACAGGCCATTGGCGGGGATAGTTATCCTTACTGTCAGCATAAATTAGAATTAGAGAAATTGATTGGATCTCAGGAATTCAGCGGTCCATCTGAGGGAAAGAGATTTCTGGAACAAATTTATCTTAAAATTCTTCCTACTCATAAGCATCCTTAAATAAAAATTATTTTTAGAGAAGACATTTTGTCTATCAGTCAAATTTACCAAGTACAGAATGTTCCCTATAGAATGTGTGATAGAACCACAGTGATATAAATGAAATTGAAAAGCAGAATTTTTCATTATAGAAATAAACACGAAGATCTGTAAAAGAATTTCCTTTGTTTTTATTTTATAACTTTGTGAATGTTAGTGTATTCCTTGGGATGTGTTTTTGGCCCTTTTATCTAATACCATCTCTTGCTCACTTGGGTGTATATGTGAAATGATTCTAAAATCATCTCTGTTTTTAATGAGACACTCGTGAACTTGGTTTTGATTTGATCCTCAGTGCACAAAACTAGTATGCATATGTTCATGAATGTAGCTCTTGCCATTATGTGTTATATGCTTTTTCCTCCAAATGACTGTACCCTTTTTCACATCAATTGTATTTACTAACTCCTTTTATTTCAGGTTTTCTTTTTTTACACACACTTTTTATCCAGAGAGGGAGACATGAAACTACTTGGACTGTGCTTCGACGATTTGGTTATGATGATGATCTGGATCTGACACCTGAATATTTATTTCCTTTGTATGTACCTTTAGCTTTCTAATTGATTTCACTTGCCAAGTATTTAAAAATTTTAGCACATAGGTAAGCTTTGGGATATTTTAGACTTAGGAATAATTTAGACTTACAGAGAGGTTTATGTCAGGGTTTCTCAACCTCAGCACTATTGACATTTTGGACCGAATAATTCTTTGTTGTAGAGTCTGTCCCATGCACCCATGCATTATAGAATGTTTAGCACATCCTTAAATGCCAGTAACACCTCCTCCCCCAGTTATGACAACCAAAAATGTCTAGCGTCTCTAGAAATTGCCATATGTTCTCACAGGAGCGAAATCTTCCCCAGTTGAAAGCCACTGATTTATAGCATGGCTCAAACTTTTCCTTTTTTTCTTATGGAGAATGCAAATATCTTTTTTTATTATTATTATTCATTTTACTGAGGAAGGAAATAAAAGGTGCTAGATAAACTAGTTTTTGGAGTTAAGAGATGAGAAATATATTAGTTAGCATTTTTCTTTTCATTAGTTCTTCTCTTTAAGGTTTATAGTCTTTTCTTAGTTCAGAATAAAATAAGTATTTTTCCTAAACAACTAGTCTGTTCGTGGTTATTTTTTAAGTTCTGTTTGTTTAAAAATGGATCCAGTGTCACCCCGAAACAGGAGACTGCCTTGTACTAGGCTTCCTCTTCTGTAACTCAGGGAAGTGACTTCCCAAGATTGGGCCTTCGAGGCTTCAGTCTTTCTCCTTCACTTTTTCAGTGGCACGTTATCTTCATAATGTCTTTTTTTATTTTAGCATAGCACCCTAGCTAACTATGTACAGGTTCAGAAAGACTTTGTTGTTGTTTTCTCCTTCCCCATCATTGAGGGAGCAAAGTTCTTTCTTGTTGGATTCCTGGTTGGTTAATCAGTTCTAAATTGAATCCTCTCTTGTTAAAGTTATTGAATCCGGCTCAAGTAATTTTCTAGATTTTTCAATAAATATATATTGAATGAGTGAATTTGTCCCAGGACCTTTTTGTCAAGTTTTCTGTGCCATTTACATAGATAGATAAATTCTCCAGGAGATTGCTTATTGCTTTCTTAAGTATGACAGTGAGGAAACCCCATCTTTTATAGCTTTGTGGTCTCTCAATTTCTTTATGCTCTCCGCCTTGAATTTTCTTCAAAATAGCCCCTTAGGCCACCACTTGAATTTTTCTATCTTATTAAACTCTGCCTCTGTCCTGCACACTGCTGCTAGATTAACAGCTATATAAATACAGATTTAGCCATGTCACTTCCCTTCAAGACAGGATAAAACCCAAGCTTCTTAACTGGTATACAAGGTCATTCATGATCTGCTCTGCTCATGCTTACTCCCTGCCTTCATTTTAGAAGTAAATACTAAACTATTTATAGTCCACCAATCCTATGTTGTTTCCTACTCCAGGCTTTTGTCCATGTTTTCACTCTCCTCCCTTCAACCTAGTTAATGCCTGTTAGCCTTCAAGTCTCATTTCAGGTGACAGTGTCTCTCAGCAGTGCTGACACCCTCCTACCCCCCGACCCCCGTACTTTACCCTTACTTTACCCATACTCAGCACTCATCTCATTCTGTTGAGACAGTGAAATTAACTGTTTGTGATACATCTCCCACTTGAATATGATTTCTTAGAGGTAGGGAGCCTGTCTTCTTTTATGTCCCTAGTACCTAGCTCAGTGCATTTGATAAATGTTTATTCAACTGAATTTAGGGTGGGTCAGAAAGGTCAAATCAGGCAGAAATAACATCTCTTCACACTATGTTCAACTCATTACAATGTTGACATAATCGACATAATTTGTATGGGAAGAACAAACCTATTACAGTTTAATCAGCATTATTTGTAAAATTTTTATTTCAACCTGCTCTTCAGATATTTAGGAAAAGTTTACATGTCAACTCGGAATGAGCATTATTGTAACTCTTTTGAGGACTGCCGTGCTACTCCAGTGACTTTCCTTGGAAAGTCTAAATGGCTTTAGCAAAAATATTTTGTAAATGCTGTCATCTCACAAAAAGACTTGTTGCAGTTTCTTAAGTTTTAACATTTGATTGAGGATTTGTTTTTCTCTTAATTTTTTTATCAAAAGGCTAAAAATACCTTCTGATTGCACAACTGAATTAAATCATCATGCATATTTGTTTCTCCAGAGCACCTTTGACAAGCATGATTTGGTAAGCTTTTAACTTCAATTTTCCATGATATATGATAAACTCTTTTTCAGTGAATGATTTAATTCTGTTCCCTTAGCTACAGGGTGCTCATGTCACATAGCCAAAAATTGCTCAAGCTCTTTTACATTAAAATAGCAAAAATACTTTCTTTTATTCTGTTTTCTCAAGATGAGAAAGTATAGTTTCTGATACTCTTACACAGATTTTCTTACATACATGGAAGGAATTTACTTGATAAATGTAAAATTTCTTTTCATATATTAGTTTTTAGAAACATAACTTTACTAGACTTAGGAGAATTTTGTGTTTGGGAATTAGTCTTTTAGATCTCTAAACATTATGTATTCTTCCTTGTGTATCTTCAGGATAGAGACTGTGCTTTGTCACCTGATGAGCTTAAAGACTTGTTTAAAGTTTTCCCTTACATACCTTGGGGGCCAGATGTGAATAACACAGTTTGTACAAATGAAAGGGGCTGGATAACCTACCAGGGATTCCTTTCCCAGTGGACGTGAGTATACAGCTCACCTGTTTCCTCTGTAGTTACCACTAGTTTAAAATTATGGTACATTACAGCCATCATTTTGTAAGTTTTTCATATCTTACAAAGTGCTTTAATCATAATAAGCATGATTTATAGTGTTACTGCTGTTTCTCAGATGAATTTGAGATGTTCTATAAATTTATCAGGAAGGGATATTACTTTTGGATGATATAGGGAAACAATAATAAATCTCACATCATTGTCAGCTAAATTTTAATACATTTTTTGATTAAGAGAATGAGAAACATTGCTACTACACAATTATTATACCTTCAGAATATGGGGAGAGCATATTTTACTTGACACTAAAGACTTAACTTGAGATTTTTTTGTTTTTAATGTACACTTAGGATTTGTCTACAGGCGGGGTACAGTACAGTTGACATTGTATCTAGGGTGCTAAGGAAATCCTCTGGTTGTGTATGATGATGGAATTACTTTAGTCTTGGTGAGACTAACTTTCTTAACACCAAAATCTGTTCTTTTTTCAGATCATAAAAAAGGCTAACTCGTCTCAAGCACCTTTCGGTTATTTTTGCTCCTTTTGCAAACCTTTTCAGATGTAATTATTACGTTCTCAACTAGCCAATATTTGCTGTATACTATGTAACTTGGGAAGCAGGTTTTATAAAAAAATAAGAAAGAAAGAAAATTCCTGCTCTAGATTTTGCCAGCAGCTCACTGCTCATCTGTGTGGCTTTGCTATTTCTGGGCAGGTGGAGTAGATACAGGAATCCTTCACATCTTGCATTCTCCTCCCTTCTTCTCTTCCTTAAGAATGGCAGCATAGGAAAAACCATGGGAAATGGAAAATTAAAGCAGTATGACAACACTTACCTGGGTCTGGTGATAAAATTATTTGAGCTGTTGGAATTTTTTTTTTTTTTCTATGTTCATTGAGAAACTTGCCACATTGTAAACTCTTCCATTTCCTAGGCTCACAACCTATCTAGATGTACAACGGTGTCTGGAGTATTTGGGCTACTTAGGCTATTCAATATTGACTGAACAAGAGTCTCAAGCTTCAGCCATTACAGGTAAGTATCTAAATATTAATTAGTGAAAAAGTTAGAAAAAAAATTTAAGATTCCAGTTTCATATGTAAAAAAAAAGAAAATAAATAAATCTTCACTAGTCTTCCGTGTTTACACTCTTATTTGTTTTCCCTGTGATTTGGTAATTTCCTGTGAGTCAAATGCTTGATTTTATTGTTTATCAAAAAAGAAAGAGTAGAGGTTTCCTTTTAGTTCGCCCCTGAGGTTACTCCACTGATGAAAATCAGGGAAGGCTACAGGCATTAAAAGTATAGTTTGTCCTGTGTTTTAATTTTCCTTAAATATTAAAAACAATGCCTATTAACATATGATCCTGATATTGAACTAATTGTACATCTCTTGGCTTTGTAATCTTTTTCTACATTAATAAATCTTTCACAAATCTTGTAATTCTTGCCAAGCAATGTGCTCCACTTACAGAAAACTCATAGCTATGGAAATAACAAATTAGGGAACTGATATTTCAAGAGTTTCTTATATCCTAATTGGTAAGAAAAAAACGAAAAAAATGCTGTATCTTACAGGAAGCCCCCTCATAAGACAACCAATCTTAAATTGATAGAGCAATTAAAGTACTTAGCCAATTAGACAGTATTTAATTCAGCATCAAAGAGTGAGGAACTAATTGCTAGCCAGCATTTGGTTCTTTCACTTAACAAAATATGGACATCTTTCTATATCAGTAAGTATATTTTTTTATATCTTTAATGTTAGTCTGTAATCATATGAATGCCCTATAACTTATTTAACTATCCCATTATTATTGTGTGTTTGTATTATAGTTGTCACTTTTTTGCCTCTGGTGAGCTTTGTTGCAATTGAATCTTTTAGCTATAGCTCAAGGAGGTCTGTACCACAGGAAGAGATGCCCCATTGTTCTGCTGATAGAGTATTGCTTTCTTGCCTGCCTCTTTTACAGATTTATATTTGAAAGGCCATTTAACCCCAGAGTATATTTCTCATTACTATTTATAGATCCAAAAGAGTGTAGATTTGAGAGAGCATCTTTTAGTTTGTAACTTGTTATGACAATAATTTATCATAGAAAAAAAAGAAGGCATGTATTGTTGGTTGTATTTTCATTCATTTTTAGGATATCACTTTTTAATGAAAATTTACTATTTATGATGAAATAAATATTCAGTCAATAAATATTCAGAAAACAAATAGCCATCTTTCAAAAATGCATCTTTTTCACTAAACGAGGCCCTTCTTTATTATATTTAGTACTTTATTCCACATACAGCTTGACTGTTGTACATTATGTTTGTTCATTGATCAGACACTTCATAAAAGTGATAAATAGCAATACCCTATTTTGCAGAAGGTGAAATGGAGGCTCACCTTCTAAGTGGCACATAAGTAAGTCTAAGTGGCACATAATTTTTTTTTTTCTTTTTAGTAACAAGAGATAAAAAGATAGACCTTCAGAAAAAACAGACTCAAAGAAATGTGTTCAGATGTAATGTAATTGGGATGAAAAACTGTGGGAAAAGTGGAGTTCTTCAGGCTCTTCTTGGAAGAAACTTACTGGTGAGAGTTGTCAGAAAATAGAACTTTACCCAAAATATTTTCATAGTCACAAGTTTACATAATTTTTAATAGCCATTAATCTTTTTAGATGATTACTGTAATTCAGTGACCTATATATTAGTAAAGTACAATCCAAAGTATAATAATAATCCTATTGAACTGGCTTTGTCTTTATTTCATTAATGTTAGCTATCATTTGTCCTTTTTTTTTTAACCAGTGTTTAAATGGGATTAAATGAATACCTGTGTGAAAGCCCTAACACAGTGCTTGGCATGAAGTAAATATATAGTAAATACTTCAAATTGAATACTGAAATCTAAATCTGACTACTGCCTTAAGGAGGTTGACGTATTTCCAGATGAATCTCATATCAGATGAAATTATAGTATAATGAGAACTGCCAGCAGGTGGCTCTGGAATACAGTTTCAATAATATAGTGTACTTCCTTTTCAGCTACTGCTCTCACTTTATGCAGAGCAAGTGCATCTTTTGTCTTAGGCCTTAAGAACTAAGAAATGTAAAGTCAATATTCCCTTTGTACCGATAAATGATATATAGTGTAGGGAAGAGTGGCCTTTTATTTATAACATACCCACACATAAACGCAAAGCACGTGTATTGATGACAACTAATTACTGTAATTTCTTACTGTAAATATTGATATTTTTGGTTATTTCCAGAGGCAGAAGAATATTCGTGATGATCATAAATCCTACTATGCGATTAACACTGTTTATGTATATGGACAAGAGAAATACTTGTTGGTAAGAAATTCTCTGGCATGTAAAGATTATTATATTTTTAAAGACTCTTTGAAAACAGTTGGGTTTAATTTAATGGCTGTCTGTAGAACTTTGTTTGATTTTTTTTCACCTCAATCTGAAATTAATTTTAATTCCCTGACATATATGGTGATTACATGGGTGTAGCATCAAGTAAAAATTCATCTATTTGTGTGCTTAATTCTGTGTTAAGAAAGTGAAAATTGAGTTTCATCTATTTAGCAGGAAATGGTATAGTAAACAAATGTGTTAAGCTAAAAAATGATTAAAAGAAGGGTTGTGACTGAAAAGAGACTATGAAATACAGTAGAAAGAGATGATGTATTCTCCTTTGATCCAGTCACATTTCAGTTTGTACTCTGTTCCACCATAGATTAGCTGCGTGACCTCAGGCAAGTGGCTTACTCTTTCTGAGCTTTTGTTTCTTACTAAGTTAGCTAATACGAAAAGCTCCTAATAAATGGTAGGTACTAGAAAAAGTTCATTCCCTCTCTTTTTCTTTTTGCAAATAGTTTATTCTACCAGACAAATGCTCACATTGAATTTTATACATATTTTACTCTTTATGATAAAAGTTCTTTGTCAGTTTTTAATTAAACCTTGTTTTTTTTCTTTTCCTATAAGTATAGTTCTACTTATTGTGTACTCAGTAAATATTTCTGACTGTTAGTTTTCCCGTTTTTATTCTTACACCATTCTTTGTAAACTGGTATCTTTTATGTCTTAATATCCATAATATAATAGTGTTTTATTTGTAGTATATTGAGTCACTTCTGACTGTACACTTCCCCTTTCTTCTCAACAAAGATGCATTATCTTATTACTCAGTACTGAATTTTACTCTTGTTGGATCATTATCATATCATAGATGGGATACTTCTTTAGAACTTTTGTAGTAAACATTGGAAAAGTGTAGGCAGTAAAGTAGAATGAAATGACCTTAGTGTAAAGAGTTCTTCGCTTTGTGTTTTTGATTGGTGGAGAGAAAAGGTACCTGTGGTAGAAAGAAAATAGACTTAGAATCATATCTGAGTTTATCTTTTGGTCTAATGACTTGTTAGATGTGTTATCTTAGACAGTTAATCTCTTTAGCTTGTCTTCTTAATCTATAGAATTTAAAGAATGCAAGTAAAGGCCTGTCTAGCACACTTCAGTCACTCACTAAACATTAGCTTCTGTAGAACCTTAATAACCATTTTTAATCCACAGAGTCAGAAACTACTAATTTATCCACATTTCACACTTCTAAGAATGGTCTGAAAATTTATGGTTAACTAGTATTTTTTAATTAGGAAGTTAATTTAAGCAAGTAATAAAACATCATGACTTACACTTCAGTATATGATACTTACTGTCTCATTATCTTTTTCTTTTTACAAGTTGCATGATATTTCAGAATCAGAATTTCTAACTGAGGCTGAGATCATTTGTGATGTTGTGTGCCTGGTCTATGATGTCAGTAACCCCAAATCTTTTGAATACTGTGCCAGGATTTTTAAGGTTTGTTGGTCTGTAAGTTTTATATGGAGTTTAATGGAATTGTAATGTGGTATTTTCTAACCAGGGAAATGCAAGAAAATCATTTGTGGGGCTTTTTAAAAATGCATACATCTGCGTCCTGTCCCTAAAGGCTTTGATTTCATTTGAAGGTGGTAAAGTCCTAGACATCTGTTTTGTTTTGTTTTTTTTCCTCTTCTTTAAAATGAAAATAGTTTGCTTTAGGATAGAGAAATTTAGGTTGATTTCTTTTTATTTTTAAATATTCTATCTTTTTAATTAAAAAAATCTTTTTCAAATTGTAGCAAATCTGAGGACGTATTATAGGCTTATATTGTTACCAGCATTAGAACAGGGGCCCTGGTCGTATTCAAAGACTGACCTGGACTACTGCCAGTCTTTGCCTTTTAGTTCCCTTACTCTTTGAAACTATTGATGCATTGCTCATTCAGAGATAATTTTTAGTGCACATTTAAACTTGTCATCAGATTTTGATTTCATTTTTTATTCCATAGCAACACTTTATGGACAGCAGAATACCTTGCTTAATCATAGCTGCAAAGTCAGACCTGCATGAAGTTAAACAAGAATATAGTATTTCACCAACTGATTTCTGCAGGAAACACAAAATGCCTCCACCACAAGCCTTCACTTGCAATACTGCTGATGCACCTAGTAAAGATATCTTTGTTAAATTGACAACAATGGCCATGTACCCGTAAGTACTTGTTCTGCCATCATTTTCATGCTGCATGGTTCATAATAACATTGCACGCCATTATTAGCCATGAGGGTAGAATCTTTGTCACATAGAAGTTGTTCAGCAACAGAAAGAGACTTTGTAATGAGAAGGTACAAATTTGAGTAAATGGAATTTTGGTTTGGGTGCTGTAATAAAATTATGTAAATAGTCCTTCTGACAGTATTTGTATATTTTTGAGCAGACTGTATCTAAATAGGATAGTACAATAAGCTCAGCCCCCCACCCAGCATTTAAAAAAAAGTCTTACTGCAATGAAATGCTTTTGTTATGTGTTGCTATATGATTATCAGGTATTTCCATATGAACAAAAAGTTCATTTTTATATTTTTCCTTTGATTAATTGACCTGGAGTATGTGAAAGATTCTAAAATATTTTATGAATTTATGTTTAAATTATGGATTTGTTTGAATTCAGAATATGATATCTTTTTTAAGTGCTCTAAAAAGTAGTTGTAATTGGAATTCCTACTACATAAATGTTTTACATTGTGTTATGAGTCATAAGTTTTATGTACATTTATTGTGTATCTATACATGCATATGCACAAGCACATAACTGTGGTCATCTTCATAATTTACTAACTGCCTTAAAATTGCATGGTTCTTAATGGCATTCTCAAGTACTATGTTTGTATAAATTCTGTTTTGTAACAAGATAGTTTTTCAGGCAGTGCGTTTCTCAGGACTTTATAGTTTATTTTATTTATGATTATGTTATTCTCTAAATTATTTTTCTTATGGAAACTACAGTATAAAATAGTAATAATCAAACATTGCTATAAACTGAAGTTTTTCAGAAAAGTATTAATTTGTTACAGGTTTTTCAAGTCGGAGTTAACTTTACTGCTATTCTATTAACTGATACTTTTTTTAAAATGCAGTAAACCATTGAAATTTTATTTGTATTGAAGACAAGTCATTCCTATTACTATGAGATAAGCACAACCTTATTTATGTTTTACTTTTGCTTTAAAACCCTCATGTATGTTATCTACAGAGAGGATCATTACAGAGACAGACTCTCCCGAGACATGGGCAACACTGATAGAATAGAGAATTTGAGAAAAATCTGGGTCTTTCTAAAAACTGCTTTGTAAGTTACTTTTTCTTTATGGCTTCTGTGGGATTTTGTTGACCTTTTCTTATAGATGAGCAATTCTCCTTTCTTCCCATAATTAATATTTAGTAATTATCCAGAAACGCACTGCTTGGTCAAGCTTACTGCCTACCTGCATATTATAGTGTCTTTTTTTACGGTGTAAATGTGCTGTTTTAATCTTGTAAATAACTGCAACTGTGTTTTTAGATCCGCATCTTCAAAACATTTTACTGCAGTTTGTGTGTGTGTGTGTGTGTGTGTGTGTACGCGTGCATATATGATAAATGTACATACTTGGATACTTCTTTATATGGTTAATCCCAAACTCCTTCTCATGAAGCATCTCCCTGTTGCTAAGCATACTTTGCATCCCTCCTTTTTGGTGGGTGGAGCCTGTGTATGTTGAAGAGTCAGATTCAATTTATAAAATAACAGATGGATTCCAGTATGACAGCTGGCAGTGACTTAGTAGCAGTGATATATGTTCATCGAGTTTTAAAAAGGAATGTCTTGAGCTTATAAGAGTTTCAAAAAAATTAATTCTTGTTTTTCTTCATGTTGGGAATTAGGCGTTGTTGGGATGCTGCTAACCTCCACAACCATGCCAGTGTGTGCTGTGGTCTCATCAGATCTCACAAGCTAAGCCAAGTCAGATTGGGCCAGTCCTTTGACTGAGAAGCCTCTAAAAAATGTTCAGGTGTTACAGGAAGTGATGGCATTGACTCATCAGGTGGCGCTCTTCTGAGTGGATTCTGCGCCAGTACCTCTTCAGGGGTGGTGTGATGGCTTTGTATGTCTGAGTGGCTCTGACCACTAAGTAGTCATTGAGACCTCCTACTTTGGTTGTTAGGGTGGAGGTGAAATGGGTTGCCCCATGTGGCTGTACCAACTAGTGTAATTCCACTCAACCAGAAAGGAGTCAGAAAACCTCCCTAAATTTCATATCTAATAACAATTGGATCCATTGTTGATTTTTACATCCTTACTCAGAGTTTCATACTATCATACTTAGCTGCCGTGTTTTAGTAGCAGATGAAATTAACACTATATTTTGTTCAAGTAGAAATTTATGAAGCACTTTGATTTCCTTTGGGAGCCAGGGTGCTTGATAATTTAAAGACGATGTTGTTCATATCTCTTCAGGGTTGAATATACTCGTCTTTTGACTCTTTTGTGTTTTTGTCACTCTTCTCCTTCCTGGTTTTCAGGCATGTGTGTATGCTAAGGGAGGAGGAGGAGGAGGAGGAGGGGATGATTATTTAAATGTTAGCAAACTTTGTCCTTTTGGTGGGTGCTATGGCTTATTCAGTTTTTCTTTTTATTTAGATGAGGGTGCCATCTATTGCTGTGCATATTTATTCCACTAAAACTCTTATATAATAACTCCATCCCCCCTACAAAAAAAGCAAAAGTGTTAGGTAATTGTCCTTAGATTCTCTATAGGGAGGGAGGAGGGAGCTGTGGCTGCTTATTATATTTTTGGTGTATGTGGAATTCTGCACAACTTTAGCATGCCCCACACTATCCTTTTCCTTAGTGTTGCTTATGCCTAAATCTTTTTTTTTTTTTAAGTTGGCACACCCTGGCTTGTGCCATATTTGTAAGTAAGAACTCAACTCCTGTCCTTCTGTGTGTTTTCGCAGCCATGCCCGGTTACGCTGTATGTGCACCTGCAACAGGTGTACATTTTGCATCTGTCAGAACTTCCTCAACTCAGACTTGCTGCAATCTGTAAAGAACAAAATCTTCACTGCAGTTCTTAACAGGTTCTTAACTTTATTTACTGGGTACCAGGCATTCTGTTAAAATACAAAAGAAAAAGTGGATAAGTATTATATGGATACTCACTATAAAGACAAGCTGGCTGATGCCCAACTAACTTCCACTAAAATTCTCACTGTGGTGACAATGTTTAGATTTGGATTCATCTTTAATAATGTCTTTAAATTAATAGATATATTTAGGGGACTATAAGATTTTAGATGTTTTCTTTTTTCATTAAGGAAGTTAAATATCTTTCATATTAGGATAATATAGATAGGGAGATTAAAATCTTTTGGCTGAGAGTTGTAGAAATAGATTAGGAGACTTGTAGTAAGTAAAAGAAACATTGATCCCAAGTATTATACTGTATTTAGCTTATATTCAAATAATATAACTTATTAAAACCATGCTACTGTGAACAATATCTTGAGTTTGAAAATTTTCTCTATAATAAATACCTAGAAGGTTTATTTGAAAGAACATGGTTTCTGGAAATGAGGATAATAACCAACTTTAAGAATTCAAAGGAATATGGAAAAGAAAAAATGATATGTAGTACTAGTTTTTGCGGTCTTTGTAATTGAGCCCAAAACATGAAGTATGCCTAGAAAATAATATGCTTTTTAAAAAGAAAGAAAAAAAGTAGGATATATACATTCCTTCAAAGCAATGAACTTGGAAGGTTATATTCTTATTCTGGTCATACTAGCTTTGTTCAAATTGATTTTACATTTTGTGCACATTTAAGAGCCTATATAATATTAATTTGTATCCAACATCAAATTTCTGTGTGTTTGGATGAATTAGGTGTTTGAAATCATTCAAATGTCATTGGGAACTGGACTTGATTAAGATAGCTGATAAAGCTAAATAGATTTTGGTTAGAAATCGGTCAGTAATTTGGTTTACCATTGGGCTCTCACTGAGGGCTACGCTCTGACTGTACCAGATGACTAGGATAAATTTGTGTCGACTAGCAATGTAGTAGGTGTGGCTCTGAAACAGTGAGACTGTATCTCATGTGAGTCAGAAACTGGCATTCCAAAAGAGTTTTGGTGGTGGTTTGAGTACTAGCAGCTCTGGAATAAGAATGCAGCCAGCCCAGGTGACGGCTTTGAAGGGATCACCACACTCATTTGGTGGTAATGTTCTGCCTCTGTCCTTTGAATGACATCTTATAAAGTAGTAACATAGTTTCTCTCATGACAGCTGTCTGAGAAAATGCAGGCTAGTTCAAACCAAACAACATTCAGGAGCTCTGATGTTGGAAATAGTAGTGTTGGAAGAGATTCTAGAATTCATCTGGCCTAACCTCCCATTTGAATGCCTTCCTGCAAGCCTTCCTGAGAGAGTGCTGCTTATCTGCTGATGGCGTTCCTCATTGGAGAGGGTTTTTGCTTTTGCTTTTTATTTATTTATTTTTAACTAAAATGATTTCCCTATAACTTTCTTTCCTTTAGTTTTAGTTCTGCCCTTTAGAACAACATACGACTATTCTACTCCCTCTTCAACATAGCAATCCTTCAGACATTTGAAGACGGCCATCATGTCTCCCCTAATTTTCTCTTCTCCAGGTAGAACATCCCCATTTCTTTCAGCCTTTTCTTAGATGGTTTAGTGACCTCATTATTCCTGGTTGTCCTCATCTCAAAGCCCCTTAGGTTTTCAGAGTACTTCTTAAAAGGTGCCACTGAGAATGGAGAACAGTGCTCCAGGTATGATCTGACGAGTCCCGAACAGTGGGCAGCCATGTTCCACAGTTAGGACAGGACCTGTCTACTGCATGAATTAACTTTTTAACAGCCCCGGCCCACTGTTGATATATATTAATCTTGGGGTTAACGGAAATCATATTTTTTTCCATATGAACTGCTATTAAGGCAGTGTCCCCTCCTCTCTAGTTGTGTATTTGCCATTTTCAGTTGACTCTTTGAATCTAAATGCAGATACATATGTATCTCGATTAAATGTCATATTCTTTTTGATCCATTTGTTCTAGCTCAGTCATTTCAAACATTATTTTTGTCATTTGTCCCATTATATATATCTCTCAGCATCGTGTTATTTGCAAATTTGGTAGATATGTCTTCTTTATCTTTCAAGTTATTGATAAAAAATAATGTCGAATACCCAGAGATTGGAGAGAGTGAGCTACAGCAAGCAAGCTCTATAGCACTCCACTAGGGAATATTTTTCCCGATGACACAGGTTCAGAGTTCTTGGGGAAAGATTATTCTGTCAATTAAAAATACTTTATTATCCAGCCCATATTTTATCTTTCATGAGAGATTTCATGGAGGACTTTCTTCGAAATCAATACATAACTTTTTACCACATTCCTCTTATCTACCAGCATAATAATTTTATTTAAATAGAAAGTGACATCTGTTTGGTGTCTTATTCTTGGTGAACCCACCTTAGTGTCTAGTAGTTGCTCATCACAAACCGTCTATTTATTCTAGAAGCTCTTGATTGTCCAGAATTGCAGATTGATTCATTATCTGCATCTTTTTGACAATTTTATTCTTAGATTGGTTTAGTCAGCTTTCAAATGAAATAGGTTGGATGTGTATTATTAGATGAGCTTGCTAATAGTATATTACTCCATACAGTGATTCTCGAAGAGAAATCAGTACATTTTGTCATATCTATTTATAAACTAGAAGTAAGTTAATAGTAATGTCAAGATACCACTGACATCTGGTAATCAAGAATGGAAGAAATGAAGAAGATGAGGGGGGAAACCAGTGTACCTTTCAAAGAATTCCTTCCTGACCCCTGGTTGTATTTCAATAATTTATTTGATAGAAGTACAGTAGAAATTTAAAAGTTGTGTATTGAAGTTTTTTCTGGTTTACAAAAGGATATAGATAAGGTAGGTGGGGGTGGAGGCCTAAAACTTAAGTGCCTATAGGGTCTGGATAGATAATGTAAATAAATGAAGTTGCCAAGTGTAAGAAATAAGAGAAGACACTATGATAGGCCTTGTCTAAAAGAGGCAGCCACAGCTCAGCTCTGGCCATTTGTTGTTGTACAGGCCTGGTGTTACCAGGTCTTCTGATTCTATGAGATTAGAAATTAGGGTTTTTATGTGAAATTTTCTGGTATTTACATAATAGCAATTAAATTTTAAAAACTTAAAGTGCTAATCGGAACAAACGAGGCATAGAGGCCACGAGTTTGTAACCTCAGTCTTGAGATATGGATTAGAGTTGTAAAAATGCAGGCACACATGCACAAAAAAGTATACCTAAGGAATGAGAGTGTTTCTTATCCCCACCCCCATTTTACTCTGTCCCATGAAAAATTTGAAAAAATTACAAGGCTGTGCGGTGCAAATGAAATCACCTTACTCTAATAGTCTCAGGTTTTGGCAACCTTTGGTGGTCGGTCACCACTTGTCATTCTAGTTATATCTTAATGTTACATAAGCAAGAAGAGGATTGACTGATTGAGTACAAGCCATTTAAGAATTTTTCACCATAATTTAGTAGGGAGGATTCTCACTCAGTGCTAAGAATTAAGTATTTGGTTTTAGAAATCTGCCATGCTTAGTGTTTGATTTATAGCTGTAAAAGAGCAGTTTTAATTTTTTAATTAAGGAAAAGGTTTATCAAATGTCTACCAAGAAACTGATAGACAAATATTGGTACATAGATGTTACTCTCAAATTAGCGCATTGTTCCAGTGGTTGCTGAAATAGAAATTACTTCCAGAGATAATACATGTTCTCCCTTTATCTCACCCCTCAGTCCTTGATTTATTTATTTAAATACTTAATTTAAGTACCTGCTTTAGGTAGGATCCTGCTGGGGTGAGCTGGGGCAAAATATGAAGATGAAGAAGATATGAACGTACCTTTAAGTTTCTAAACATTATGTTGCCAAAAAATTTTTTTCTTTAAACTGGTATATTTTCAGTGACCTTAGTCCCATGCTAAAAAAGGAAGTGCTATAATCTGATCATGAGAGGATGTAAGTCTATTATTTTATACTTAAGCAGTTTTAATAGATTTATTTCTAAAATTGTCCATTTTTTCCCTAGCTATGTGTCTTTGACCAGAAAAGATTGTTCCTTTTTTGGAGCTTATTCACTGGCAGTACATATTTTAAATAGAAAGTCATAATAGATTTTTTCTTTCCAATTTAATTGACTGTATATTGATTTCAACATGTGAGAGAAATGTTAAACTGTATTTGACATGTAACTTTGTTTGGTAATATGGGCTCACTCTTCAGATCTGAATAGGTTTGTTTTTCTTTAGAATAATTTATGAATAACTGGAATTATTTGAATTTAAATACATTTGGAGGATTATTAACATGTGGTCAGATGATTTTAATCTTTGGTAATGTTTTCATTTCAAATCGTGTAAATCATGTAACCGGGAAAAAATACCTTTGATTATAGTTTAATTTTTAAATACCTTTTTAATCTGAAAGTATTAAAATGATCATGTAGAAGTGAGCTTCATTGTTGGTTTGAACTACCCAGGATTTTAGTTTATTAAATATATATTATTCTGACTGCAGAAAACTCCTACTTTGCATGAATGAAGATGTTACTATACTATAGTGTGCTGTGAACTTTAATTTGTCCTTCCTTTAGGTGTTCATTTTCATTTGTTTGTCTGGGCTACTTAGTCATTTTTTTTTTTAACTCCTTTCGATCCCTTTCCCAACTAGTTTTCTGTGTATAATCCACTTCTTCTAATCTGTAATTCAATCAAAATTGTTTATTTTATAGTGCATTATTTTGGTGTGATTTTCTTTGATGCCTATTTTGGTTATAGAATTTCTTTTATCCTATTTTATTGTTTGCATTAGCCATATCTTATTTGTTCATGTTACTTCATAAGTTTGGTAACAGCATTTTACTTTAGCAACCAAGTGCATAGTTCATACTGAGTATTTACAGAGACCCAAAGGTATGATGGACAGTCATTGTACCCATTTTATTTTTTACCGTATTTTTTAAATTAGATGTGTGTGGCATATATTTTAAGCCATTAGTCAATGAATTACTTAATTTGCCCGTATTACTTTAATAATCACTTAAGTTCCTCTTTTACATTACTTAAAATCATATTACTTAATATAAGAGCCCTTTTTTTTTTGAAGGAAGGATTTTACTATCATTATACCAAAATGAATTGCCTTTTCATAGGATTGCTTTATGGAGAGGATTGGTTCCTAGACATCTTAATGTTATAGAGCTTCTGTTGGGAATGTAAGAGTTCTAGGGATATTAATGTTATAGTAAAATATTGTATCCAGGGAAGTTTGTCCTTTGTTTTAGTTTCATATAAAACTTCTGTTTTCCCTTGTATGAAGGTCCTTACAAAGCTTTTCTTTGAATTTAGATACATAGTCATATGTTTAAAATTATAGAAGAGCTTGCGTTATACAGCCTCATTAAGTAAGCTGCTGCTGCTACTTATAATTTAAAATATTTTTGCCATTTGGTTAGTATATTAAAGGACATGACAGGGTGGAGTTTGCCTATTCTGATCTTTAAGTATTAGTAGTTAACATATAGATATTATGTTCCCCATGGAGTATTTCTCATGTATCTATGATCATCTAAATTTTGATTCTTCTAATGCTTGGTAAAGCGTTTTTTGACATCGATGCACACCTATGTCCTTTTCTAGAGTATGTTACGATTTAGGCATGCTTAGTTAACAGCCAGCCTTCTTATGATTTTTATGTTTTAATTCATCTTTATAGGGTACTGTTTTGATTTCTTAACCTATTTTGAAAAATATATTATTAAAATATTTCATGCCTACTAGTTCAGTTAGGGAAATTGTCATTTTAAGATTATTATTAGCAGTAGCATTTTTATTGGAAATAAATATTAAAAAATACTTCAGGCAGAAGCAGTAAAAGCAGGGAGATTCAGAATTCTTAGAAAAAAAGTGAGTTATTTAAAAACAAAACTAGTTTTGGTGACCTCATAGTTTTCAACTTGAGATGTGTAGTTGCAAATAGCAGAAAATTATATATGATATCTTTGAGCTTTAGTTACATGCATTACTAGTAACTTTAGGTAACATGCATTATAGTTCCATATGCTTTTTCAGAGTATTAACTTAAAACTCCATACCTGAGATACATATATGGATAGAATTATAAAATTAGACCTTTCATATTAGTGCATTTGTACACCTTGAGTATATTCTACTTTACTTATTTTTCCTCTCCATAGTAGCCTGCAACCTAAGACAAGCTTAATTGAATCTGGATCTCTCTATTCTCCTTCTTTCTCCAATTCTAATTTTTGCAAAGTTTTAGGTCACTGCAATATAGTTTTCATACTCCAAATATAAAGTAATATGACACATTATAAAAAAACAATGTTAAAACTATCCTGTTTGGTAGTAGCTAGAATGGGTTTAATGCCATTGAGCTGTTTAAGATTTGGTTATTGCTATTGATAATATTCCCTTTATTTATTATTGGTTAAATACATTGAACCAATAAGATTTTAGGTCATTTTCTTATATTTGCCATAAATTGCAGAGTTAACCAAAAGCATCTTGTATGCTTTCTTTAAGGCATTCTGTGCAAAAGTACATAGGAATTTTGGTCACTGTTATATGCCTGGTGTGACTGGTTCACAAAGACAGTTCTTAATTTAACCTTTCTTGCCTGCATTTTAAAACATTTCTTCCTCTCTGCCTTATTGAGTAGCAGCCTTAATAATATCCAAGTCCGAACATGTTGGTCCGCTCCCACACCTGTTTCAAGAGCACCTGTCATCTGATTGACAAATGGGCCCTTAGCACTTCTAAGACAGAAAGCCAGCATCCAAAACACAAGAATTTTCCACCTAAGAACTTGAAAGTTCTGACAAGCTTCAAATGATTGATTAAGGTTACATTCCAGCATTTAGTCATTATGTTCTAAAAAGAGGTACTACTCAACTAAATTATCTTATTCCACATAGAGTAGGAAAATATGATTCTGGTATATCAACAGATTTTTTAAAAGAACCTTTATACACACATAGTCACATACACACATTTTTAACCCTATAATATTCCTTTCGGGGAAGTCTATCTTAAGGAAAGTATCCTAAATATAGAGAAAAATCTTATGTGGAAAGATAATCATCACTT
The DNA here is from genome assembly GCF_902729225.1 of Pteropus medius. Taxonomy (NCBI): domain Eukaryota; kingdom Metazoa; phylum Chordata; class Mammalia; order Chiroptera; family Pteropodidae; genus Pteropus; species Pteropus medius. The sequence goes on along the minus strand of NW_024349799.1, from coordinate 11,100,794 downwards.
TTGTTATAGTCACCAGTAAATGCAGATAGCCGCCAATAGGAGAATGGAATATAATGCAGCTATTTAAAATGATGTTTCTATAATTTATGGAAAAGTTCTTATATAACGGTAAGTTTTTAAAAGGATATAAAATTATATAAATGATACACACTGTGTTTGCAGCTATGTAAGAAATACATAGAAAAAGTCTAAAAGGAAATACCAAATTTTAATTATTTGCCTTAGGTGATAGGACTCTAGGTGATTTTTTTTCTTCCTACTTTTATTTTGCACATATTTTATAATGAACATATATTACCTTTTTAATACTATAAAAACTTTAAGAAGAAAAAGTATACAGTAAGATATTAAATTTATTCTAAGATGATATTTGAGTCATTTTGAAAGAATTATACTTTTGAATTGTGGAAGAATTATTTTTTGCTTGAATTTAGAAAACTGGGAAGCAGCTTTATGAAATTGTTACTCTGCTTCTACTTGAGACCTAAAATGACAAACATGACTCAGTTCTTAATAGTTATGGAATACAGTTAAGATTGCACTATTCTCTATTCAGATGTTGTCAGCTAAGCAATGACAAATGTGCCATGCGTTACAAATGCTTTCTTTTTTATAAGTGGAGCCAGGTTAATGCAGCTTGTAAATGCACATGATAAAGGCATAAAATAGTTCTCTAAGTAGCTTTCCATGTCTGGAAGTGTAGTTTTTCATGTCTAAAAGTGTCAAAAAAACTACTATAACGTTGATGGAATCATTGAAATATGTCATATGAGTTAATAGTTGCGTTGAGTCTACACCATGCCACCCTGAACAAGCCCGATCCCATCTGATCTCGGAAGCTAAGCAGGGTCGAGCCTGGCAAATACTTGGATGGGAGACCACCTAGGAAGACCAGGTGCTGTAGTCATAAATAATAAACAAACAAACAAAATAAGGGGTTGTAAATTGACAAGGTCCTTACAGTCTGTGAGGTCAACCAAGGGTTGCCTCGCCTAAAATAAACAAACAAACAAACAAATAAACAAATAAATAGTTACCTTGAGTTTTTAACTAGATACATCTTGAGCATGTATCTATATTGTTTGTCATATATAAATATGAACTGCTGTTTGCCTATTGAAGCTTATACTATAGCTAGGGGAAAATAACAATTACTGTTTTGAAATGCAAGAGAAAACTAAGCAATAAAGTCAGTCAGAATATATTATTTAGTGAATGATAATAGTTTCTTAAAATACGATAAAGGGAGCTGTGTGCAACAGATTCTATACTTGAATATTTATGAGAAATTATTTTGACTGATGTTAATGTAATTATAGCTAGCTTTAATCCTAACCCCTTTCTTTCCCTAAGTTAAAAAAACGTGAAAAAAATTTTCAAAAAATCTTCTATCAGTGGAAATGCACAAAAAACACAGAGATAGCAAAGTTTGAAGCAAAAGCTCTAATGCACTTTTAGCCTGTGTTCTCGCTTCAAATTCTATACATCACTATTGACTTGGAGTTGTAAACTTTGAAACTCTCATCATAGGTTCATGACAGTCTATGAGTTTGACATGTTGGGCTCAATTTTTCACAGGTGTATTTTGTAGTTTTTGGTAGTCTGAAATTAGAAGCATCTATAAACTTCACGACTAATAGTTGTTAGCCTCATTTTGTATGAATACTTAGCATCACCACATATTGGCAGGTACTGCTTAGGATATTGGTTTCAAGGGCTTCTCTTGAAAGACCACCACCAGCCTCCGAGGGATATATAGAGGATGTATGTAACAGCCTTAGGTTTCCTTGCCTAGTATTTGAGTGTTTTAAAGAGTACATATAGATAGATTTTTAAGTTTGGCAATTTGCTGTAGAATATATTTATTTTTAAATATAGAAAGCATGAGATGCTTCATATAGGTGGCAACTCAATTTCTGTGTGGGATGTTTAATTGAGAGATGTTATTTTCAGTCCCCTTTTGTGAGCTCTGCTGTGAACTGCAAACTGTGTGCATGTGTATAAAAGGTTAAGAGCCCGGGTAGCTGAGTGGGGTGCCATGCTGTTAGCAGACGACGAAGGCAGTATTACTCACCAAGTGCACGCCATCAGCTCTGTTGAAGATTCCATCTTCATGGAGTCATCTCATGGTCCACTTTTTCTTGAAGCCAGGTAACATTTCCCACAACCAGTGGGTTGGCCTTCTTGGAGTTTTTCCAACTGGAAAAACTAAAACCTAAGTATTCTCTTCCCTAACTTCAAATATAAAAATAAAACATTGCCTGTTGAAAGAACTAACTTGCAAGGCGGAATGAACCTGTGTTATCACTTTGCTTTGTAAAATAATAATTATATAAGGAGCGATCTTTTTTTAATAGAAACTGGGCAAGATAAGAAATTGGAGTGCTGTGTGTTGTTTTGCCATGGTGATAAGCATGGAGCACTCATGGTATAGACTTGTTTCTATGGATTTACAGATCGCATTTTGTGATAACTAATCTGATTGTTCACTCCCACTGTTATTGAGGCAAAGTAGTTTTGTACAATTTATATTCTTGGCTCTTAACTCTTTTTGCATATGTCGGTGTCTTGGTCTTTTAATGATATCTGACTTTTTCTTCAGTCTGTTCGTTTAACTTAGTTGTAAAATAACCTAAACTAGCCAGTCTCTCTAAGGTCTTAATTCTCTTAAGTTTTCTACATTACCTCAATTGTATTCACTTAACTAAAACTTCAGTGACACTTGAATAAAATGTTCTAGCCTTTGCTTTAGAGCTTTATCCTCTTTGTGGTAAGCTGTCATACTTGAGACTCTTGAGAGTGCTTAGCAGTGTTATTAACTGAGCATGCTCACAAACTCAGTTTGTGGTACAGGCTGTCCCTGTTCTTGTCATGCACAACATAGCTTTTTTTTTTTTTTTAAACATCATTTACTTTTCAGTCCATCATGTTACATTACATCTTTTGGTTGGTATCATCACTGCCTGTCTAACTATTACCAGGATTTGTTTGTTTTTTCCTTTCATTAATTAGCAGTAGCCAAATTAATACAAACTGGTATCTTCCCAACTCCCTTTGGTATTTCTATGGTGAATTTTTATGGGGCTCAATGTTTCCAAAATTGACTTTAAGCATTGCTCTTAGAAAAGTATTGTCACTTGTCGCTTAACTGCTTACAAGTTAGCTTTCAGTTCCTGGAGACTAGAGAGTGTATATTAAGTTCCATGAAATTGACTCTCAAAATTATGAGATCTCAGTCTTACATCTCATTTTGAAAGAGCATGGTAGTATTAAAAAGTGATAGATTGATTTGTCTAAGTTCTCCATTTCTCATATGAAGAAAATGTATAAAATTTAAAACGTTTGCTCCCAAATAGTAGCTAATTGTAAAGACATTTGTTTTTATTCATGTCTACATTATGAGATAAGGATTATCTAAGCAATATATACATGGCTATATTGATAAATGTTTTTTGGTAAGCATTACTGTATGCAGTTAGCCTGACAAGTGTGCTAATACTTCCCTAAAAGTAGACTGTTAATTAACTGGTATTTTCATACTAATCATGTTTCACACATTAATTATATTTTCTGACTACAGGCACGTGACACAAGCTGACCTCAAGAGCTCCACGTTTTGGCTTCGAGCAAGTTTTGGTGCTACTGTTTTTGCAGTTTTGGGCTTTGCTATGTACAAAGCATTATTGAAACAACGATGATTAAAAAAAATACTGGCCCCTACCAAAAAAAAAATACTTTTATGTACATTCTGAATGCTTTAAATTCTGCTAGGAATATTGACATATTTATACATGCAGAGTTACTTTATTAATATTTGTAATTCATGCATAAGAGTATTTTAATGATAGTTATAACTGCAGTATTAACTAACATATGGAAAGAAACAGCTTAACAGCCAAACTAAAATGGCTAAATTCCAGAGGCCAAAAGGGAATATTTTGTAAATAATGTACATATTCAGGCAAGATATGGTCTCCTAAACTGAGTTCTGGAAATGATGTTTCTAGATGTTTCTACATGGTATTGCTAGTGCTCAGTTGGCTCACTCTGTTAGGTTTAAGTCAGCTCAGAGATTGTATTTACTCATGGATCACTTATTTATTTCACATTTACTCAGAATGATTTTGGGGTTTGTTAGGGACATGAGGCACAATTTGCCATTTCTCTCCGTTTTTAAAAACAAAGGGGTCAGTGTCAGCTTACCAAAACAACTTTCAGTCACTTATGGTAAGCCACCCTTGAAGCCATCATGCAGTCCAGAAATTGTATAGCTGAGTGTGAGGCTTTCCTTTAAGGAAGGAGTAAGCTAAAGGCAGTTAGAGGTGTTACTTATGTGATTATGTTGCTGCTTTTGTCAGTATGTTGAATTTTATAGCCCTTTCAATCAAATGAGAAAAAAGATTTGTATATTATCAATGTTTTTAGTTTAAATAAACAGTCACCATTACTACTGTTGAATTTCCTCCCAAAGTGTAAATCATTCTATAATGGCTGTGTCTATTATAGTATATTACAGTAGCTGCATGTATCATGAAGTGTTCTGTATCTGGCTAGGATAACCTAGAAGCAGCACTTTTTTAAATGGTAAAATAAATCTAATGAATATAAACTCTCATGATAAACCTATTTTTTTCATCATCGACCTTTTCAAGTATTTAAATAAATAACCACTGTGTACTGTGATCTTGAGTTTTTTGTCTTACAAAGTAAATATTTCTGTACAGATGTGAGTGAGATCCTGTGGTTTCTATCTTTCTTACCTTGAAAATTATTTTTTATACAAAAACATAATACTAATTAGGAAAGAAGACAAGTAAGATTTGTATGTATAAGGGGAAATTATTTTTAAGTTGTGGGAAATCTATTCTTAGAAAAGGCCAATTGTTTTCCCCTCCACATACCTAACTAATGTGGTTTCTGCTCTGATTACATGTTTATTTTCTCCTTTAACAGGGCTTTTTTCTCTATTTACTATTCTGAGGAATGTTTTCTCATAAGATCACACTTCTTAAGCAGCTAGTAGAAGTATAACTTACTAGCTATAAGCTTGTAAAGTAATGTGTGCCATATTTACTTGCTTATTTCCCTTTCTCCCCTCCCCCCATTTTTATTCTAAATTTGAGGGAAAGGAAAATTAAGGAACAATCTGGTGACTCCTCATTTTCATTATTTTCTGAGATTTCTATTTACCAAGTAAATTTGTCAGTTATACACCTTTCAATGAGTTAATTCTTTCCTTCCAAGTTCTTCCCTGTTCAGACTAAAATATTTTAAATGACTATTCCTTATAGATTGTTGTGTTTGTGAGAAACAGAGGAAAGACAGTAGTTTGTCAAGAGATGGAAAGTCACGGTGTGTTTGTATACTTAGATTTTTCTCTCTTAAACTTTATATTTGAGCTTAAGTGCCTGATTCATAGAAAACAAATCTGTAGCTGCCCTGTATTCTTACCCACTCTCAACAAGCCTAGCAGCCTTCCTTTACTGTCAGTCTAGGCAGGGCAGGTTTGTAGAGGGAATGCTCACTGGTTTCTTTTTAACCTATAGGCATGTGCAGATATTTTTCATTTCATATCCACTTTAGAGACTAGTTAATGTGAAAACATACGTGAATAAGTACAGTAATAGGCTTCTTCTGGCTTTTACAGTTGCTCAGAATATGCAAGCTGTAAGAGTATAACTAAGGAAAAATTAGGAAAATAGAACTTGAATATTGAAAGGAAATTTCACTTTGCACCAATTGCATTATCTTTTAAATGGACAATTCTGAGGCTGCTTGCTACCATGTTTTAATGAATAGTGAAGTAGTGATGTGAAGAAACATTCCTTTGAAGGTTTATAGTCCAGTGGCATAATGCGGTAACCTAGTCTTGCTTAGCACATCAAAGGTCTATTGCTTCTTGCCATTCACAATAGCTTTCTCTTTCACATTTGATCATAAAAGGAGCAATATCCCACATTGTCAGAGTTTATAAATGCTATATAGGTGTGGGCTCTGATGTTAGGAGTTTGGGGAGCACATAACCATTCTGAAATGGCCTATGAAAGAAGAGGTAGGAGGGTGGTTGTATCTCTGTATCACCAGTCAGAGGGAAGGTACCAAAGGTGAAGTATACTGATGAGTCAGTCCTGAATGAAATGAGAACTTTTCTGACCTGAGGGAAGGCAACTGAATAATAAATAGTAGGGGGGCGGGGCAGTGGGGCAGAGGTAAGTGCTCAAACTCTGTGTAGACCATAAATCTTTCCTAAACAGGCCCTCAGAATAGAACTAGTGTTAGTATTAATGGCCCTTTTGTTTGAATTGTACTAGTAAAAGTCAATATAAAAGTGTCTTTTAAATATATGTGCAAATCTTAAAAATGAGTATGTGACCTAGTTTTTATTAACATGTATTTGGCAGCATCCTTTAATTTTTAATAGTCCGTGTGTTTTTAGGAAGTTGAGGGCTAGGTACTTTTTGAGAAATACCACATGTCGAGATGCTCAATTTATATGATGTTTACAGTATGAGAATGCTGACCACTCCAAAAACCTCAATCCCCAGATTCACAGTCCCAATGATCCACGTGTTAAAAACCTCTAAGTTTGCAAGTAATTCTTGTTTTCTTATAACTCTATCAAAAGTCTTCATCAGTAAGAGCAAATGTCTGTTAACCTGTTTGGCCCTTAGCTCTGTGGAAGTCTTACCTGTGAGTATCTCAGATTTCTCTATATATCCCAAATTAAAAAACTACATCCTCTTGCCTCCTGTGGCACACTCACACTTATCAGACCATTTGTCCCAGTTATTTTGGGTTCAGAAAATATAGACACCTTACTAGAAGGCGAGATTTTGTCATCAGTAGGAAACACTTCCTAATTTCATAGTGCCATTCTGGTTCCTAGTTGTATTTTCCAAGGATAGCATTTGGTCTGTAGATTTTAATCTCCTTTAGCAGAGAGTCAGTGAAATTGAGAAATTATCATTCCTTCTGGATTTGAAAGCTGTATGTTGATGCACACGAGGCATTGTCAATATTATCATCATACATCCATATATCCAAATTCCACAAGAATTCTTTTTCCTCTTTCAGTATTTTCCTATTCATAGTTTACATATAAGCCTTTTATAATCAAATAACCCTTGGAAGTGTTTATTATTAGGATTATATGGATATATATGCTGTAGTATAACTTAGGCGTAACAGACATTTTCTGTAAAGGTCCAGATAGTAAATATTTGAGGCTTTTGCAGCTGCTCAATTCTGCCATAATGAGAAAGGAGCCGTAGATGATATGTAAACAAGCGAGCGTGACTGCATTCCAATAAAACTTATAGGCACTGAAATTTGTTTCATATAATTTTCACTTGTCAAAATATTATTTTGATTTTTTTTTTAACCACTTAAAAATGTAACTATTCTTAGTTCACAGGCTGTGCAAAAACAGGCTGTGGGCCAGATTTGACCAAACCCTTGTGTAAATATGGTAGTAGTAAATGCATAGCAGCATTTAAATTGGTTAAAATTTTTTTACCTTGTTCTGGAATTTGAAAAGGTATAATATACTAGGAAGTACTATAAAGCTACTATAGTCATGCTTTATTTGTAGAGAAACAGTTTGAACCCGTAACATGCATTTAATTTGTTTTCACTTTAATGATGGTATTATTCACCAGAACGGGGTGGTCTGGCCCAGCAGAGAGGCTCATCTGGAGGGCAGTGTAGCACTCAGAAGGTAAAGGGAGCGTCAGTTCCACTTTGAGCACTCACCTGGAGCTATTCTTTTGGTACATCATCCATATTTGTTTTCCATTTGTCTGGTTGTGTGTAATTGGCATCCCTGGAAGGTGAAAGAGCCCTACGAGGATGTTTAGTTTGAACTCTAGTTATCTGGGGAATCTGCCCCTTGTGCACATTACAGTGTGATCATGCTTCTTATTTCTTTAGATTCGAAAGTCAAAATTTCAGGGGTTAGTTAGACCAGGAAGATCATCTGTCCAACTCTGTACTTTTGTAGCATAACAGCACAAAAAGCAGAGGTGACTTACCTAAAGCCACACTATTAGTCTGTGCCTGAGCAAGGATTAGAACCCAGGTGTCCTCACTTCCTAGTTCAGTACTCTTTCCACTGTGGGAGCCAGCCTTTAACTTGATATTATACCTTTAGTAAATTTTATACATACTTTAGTATGTTCAGTTTAAAAGGCTAGGCCTAAGGAAAAAAAAAAAGTTTTGACATTTCTATTACTAAGAAGGGTTAAAGTTGGCAAAGCAGATTTTCTGGAAGCCTTTCAATCCCTCAGAGGCATTTTGCCTTCACTTCTGGTAGCTGTCACCAGGTAATTGATGATGTCTATTTAGAGGAGTGCAGACTTGGTGGTTAGGTTTATTTCAGGAATAGGTAATTGAGGGAAGTAGGGATGTAACTACTCTTTTAAAAGCACTCTTTATGATTTTTGTTTAATTGTTCTTAAATTGTTAACTTTGAAGAAAATACTGTTTTACCTTTTATTTATAAATGGAGAAATACTTTGAGACGGGGGCATTAATAAAGGGGAAACTCCTAGAATAAGGTTTTATCACTAACGATTTTTTATTTTTACTTCTCTAATCTGCCTCTGGGATTTCCATAATTCCAGCTTCTCCATCCCAGCCACTTCTGTATACCTTTAGAGTGGAAGTGGCCGAGTGTGTCTTCACACACTCACTTATTCTTTTTACTAATTTCCTCTCAGCCTCTTATTTTTCCCCCAGATTCTCAGTGTGGTCACAATTCCTGGGAACTTGTAATACAATTTTCAGGCCCCACCTCAGACCTACTGAATCAGAACATTTGAGGTTGGGGCCTTGCAAAATCTGCGTTGACAACCCCCCTACACACATACTGGCCCTGTGATTCTGATGCATGCTGAAGTTTAAGACCACTTCACTAGACGTTGAGGAAGCTGAAGTCACTCAATATACAGTCTTTGCCCTCAAAGAGATTACAGTCTGTTTGGATAGCTAAGTTAACAGTTAAATTTTTTTTTAAAGACAATTATGTGTAAGTATAATTTTGATTAAAAGAGAACAAACTCTATAATGTCTTCCCTTTCCTCTTATGATGAAATTCAAATCTTAAGGTGGTAAACAGGACCCTGCAGACCTGGCCCCAGACCTTTTTCGCAGTCATATCTGCGCTCTCCCATGGATGACACTAGTCGAAGAGATCTTTCAGTCCTAAGAATGCACCTCGCTCACTCTGTGTTGGGAGCTTTGCAGATGCTCCCTCTGTCTAAAACCCCAGCTCCTCATCCTTTAGGTCTCAGGAGGGTCAAGGCCAAGCTGCCAGAATCCAGGAGCTGAGTCCTGGTGTTCAGAGAGCGTCTGTCCCCTTCATCCCCACTTTTCTCAGCTTGGCACCCCTCCCCTCCCCTGAGCTTTGTCTAGAGACCATCTTCTTTACCCTCTCTAGAGATTCCATTGAAGGGTTTGAAGCGAGGAAGTGACGTGGTAAGCAGGTCTCAGCAAATTGTCCTTTCCCCTGTCCCTGAGAAACTGAACCTGGCATAGCCAACCAGTCTCCGACCTGCCTGTCTGTGCCTTCCTGGCAGTGAACTGAGTCTCGGATCTTAGCCCCACCTGTAGTGCTCCCACCTAAAGTACCCAGGGGTACTTTATGTATCTATCTGCTTTTGTCTTACTTAATTTTCTTGATTTATGCATCCTTTGTTTGAGAAACAACTTTACTCAGTCACTGTAGCCCTTGTGGAAACACTGACTAGCAGCCCTGGAATCTAAACGATCCCTTAGTGGTATTGGAAGTTCACTAGATTGTGGGTAGAGGAGTGGAAAAGCATGGACTTAAGAGCTAAAACTCAAGTTTGAATCCTAACTTTGCCACATTCATTGTGCAAATTACTTGATATTTTTTTCCTCTAAAATGAAGATTAGGATCGTTGTGCACAGTCACAGAGCTCCATCCCAGTGGATTTAATTTCACCTTCCTCTTTCCCCAGAAAAGGAAATGTGCATCCCCACAGCAAGCGCCACTGAGTGGCAAGCTCCTGTCTCTCCTACACTTAAGCAGAGCTGAACCGTTGCCGTTGAGTCTGGGCAAGCAGGAGAGGCATGGGTGACAGCCAGCTTTGTTTTTTCTCCATGTATCTGAGAAATGTCTTGATTAAGCTGTCTTGAGTATTGGGACCAATAAAATGTTCTTCAACCCTATTGTCTTGGCCAGCAGCACAAATAGCTGAATTTCCTATATTGTTGGATGTTCAACTCCTGTTCAACCTAAAAGTGTTAGTATACCCCAAGGTTCTGTCTTGAGTTCCCTTATCCTCTCTGTATAATCTGTCTCCAGATAATCTCATTGAGCACTTTGATTTTATATTTTTAACTTTTATTTTGAAATAATCTGAAACATTTTAAAAGTGGCAAAATAATAATAAGATTTGCCAATTCTGAGCATTACACATAAATGGAGTCATACAATATTTGTTTTTTTGTGACTGGTTTCTTTCACATAACAGAATGTTTTCAAAGTTTATTCACATAGCACGTAGCATTCATTTCTTTTTTGGAGTGAAGGAGATGAATATTACATTTTATGTATATACCACATCTACTCATTAGTTGATGGATTATTTCTACTTTTTTCCAGCTTTATTGAAATATAATAGACAATTAGTTGCGTGTATTTACATTGTACAATTCAGTGAGTTTTTTTCAATTATGGTTGGCATAGAATGTTTGTTGTACACATAGTGATTAGAGATCCGCATAACTCACAAAGTGATCACCCCACTATTTTAATACCCTTCTTCCTCCTTACATATTTATTACAGCATCATTAACTATTTTCCTTATGCTGCACTTTAAACCTCCATCTCTATTTTGTAACTATCCATTTGTACCTCTTAATACCTTTGTCCTTTTTCACCGTCCCCCCAATCCACCTCCCATCTAGTAGCCCTCAAAATATTCTCTATCTATGAATTTATTTCTGGTTTTTGTAGTTATTATTGTTTATTTTGTTCTTTAGATTCCACATGTACGTGAAATCATGTGATATTTGTCTTTTTCTCTCTGACATTTCATTCAATGCAATACTCTCTAGGTCCATCAAGGCAATATATTTTTCCATCCCCTTCCTTTTAGTCTGTGTGTGTCTTTTAATCTGAAGTGAGTCTCTTGTAGACAACATGTAGAGGTCATGTTTTCCTATCCATTCATCCACTCTACTTTTTAGTTGGAGCACTTAATTCTTTTCCATTTGAGGTACTTATTGATAGGAATGTAGTTGTTACCATTCTTTATTCCTGTTTTTGATACATGTTTTTTCTTCTTAAAGAAGTTCCTCCAACATTTCCTGTAATACTAGCTTGGTGTTGATAAATTCCTTTAGCTTATTTTTGTCTGGGAAGCTCTTTGTCCTTCACCTCTAAATGATAGCTTTGCTGGATAAAGTATTCTTGGTCGTAGATCCTGGGTTTTCATCATGTTGAATATTTTTTTTACCAAGCCCTTCTGTCCTGCGTAGTTTCTTTTGAGAAATCAGATACCAGTCTTATGGGTGTTCTCTTGTAGGTAACTATCTGCTTTTCTCTTGCTGCTTTTGATATTCTTTCTCTGTATTTAAACTTTGGCATTTTAATCATGATGTGTCTTTGTCCGGGTCTCTTTGGATCCCTGGTTTTTGGGATTCTCTGAGCTTCCTGGAGTTTTATGTCCATTTCCATCACCAGGTTAGGGAAGTTTTCCATCATTCTGCCTTTTATTTTCTTTTTTTTTAATGCCTTTAGCACCTGGTCTTCCTAGGTGGTCTCCCATCCAAGTACTAACCAGGCCCAACCCTACTTAGCTTTGGAGATCAGATGAGATTGGGCACGTTCAGGGTGGCATTGCTGTAGACACCATCATTATTTCTTCAAACAGCTGTTCAACATCTTGATTTTCTTCAGTTACGCCTATCAGATGGATATTTGGACGCTTAATAGTGTCCCATATGCTCCTTAAATTATTTTTATAGTCTTGGTATCTCATCTCTTGCCATTCTGATTGCATGTCCTTAGCTTTCCCATTCTCCACATAGGGGATTTGATCCTCTTCTTTATTCGCTTTGTTTATTCCTTTATTCCATTTAATATACTTCTCATCTCAGATAATGTGTTCTTCATTTCAGACTGGTTCCTTTTTATAATTTCCATTTCCATTTTTATGTTTTTTATCTCTTTGTTGAAGTTCTCACTGAATTTATCTACAGTTCCCAAAAGTTCATTGAGCATCTTTATAACCAGTGTTGACTCCATTATATCTGGATCTCTGTTCTGTTCTCTCATATGGTTTCTGCTTCTTTGTCTTCCCATTTTGGCTGCCTTTCTGTGTCTGTTTCTATGTACTGAGCAAAGCTCCTAAGTCTCCCAGTCTTATTAGTGTGGATTTGTGAAGTAGATGACCAATGGCACAATCCTAAGAGGGGTTCAGCTGCAGGCCAAATTTAGCCCAAGCCTCTACCCCTCTGGGGCCACCTGTTAAGATTCAGCAAGCAAACCACAGATGCTGTGCTTATAGTTGCCTCAAAAAGCCACACTAGAAACCAAGGCTAGTTGCCTCCAGTGTGAGTCTAGGTGCTGCTCAACAAGGAGCATCTGACTCGCTGAGGATATACCTGGATGTGGCTTGGGTGGGGTCGTGAGTTGGAAGAAGCGGGATTTCAGGGAATCTTCTGGGTGGAGTGACCTCTCTTATCCAGTTTGATGATGTCAAGGCTGTGGTGGCGCTGTGTCTGCACACTGGGAGTGGGAGGGCTCAACAGGGAACAATGGATCCTGCTGGCACTTCTGTACAGAGCGAGTCTCACCTCTGCCCTCACTCTCACAATTTCTCCCTGTAAGTCCTTGGTACCCTCTGCGTTCAGCCGAATTGGCACTGGTGCTCAGAGGGAGCGGGTCCATCACCATGAAAATCCGCTCGCTGATGCGGCCCCTTTAAGAGACTTCTGCTGCTGCTGCTGCTGCTGCTGCAGCCTCCGTCTCACTCAGCCGCTGGAGACCGGGCAGCCCGACGTTCTTGCCCTGTCCTATCTTCTGCCATTGCAGGATGATTTCTTAGTTCTCTTCCTAGTTGTATGGCTTGTTCATCTAGATCCCAGGCGATTTTTCCTTGCTTCTTGCTCCTTGTTTCTGTCACAAGTTTGATTTGGCTGCCAGAGGGATGAACAGAGCCTCTATCAACTATGCCATTTGTTTTCCCTCTTCTGTAGTACTCCTGTTTGTGTATATCCTAGGCGACTTTGCTTGCCGTTTGCTCCATGTTTCTGTCACAACTTTGATTTGGTCGCGAGAGGAATGAACAACCTCTATTATCTTTGCCATTTCCCCACCTCCTGCTTCTACTTTTTTGACTAGTATGAATAATGCACCTATGAAAATTTGTATACAAGTGTTTTTGTGAACATGTGTTTTCATTTCTCTTGAGTATATTCCTAGGAGTAGAATTGCTGTGCCCTTTGGTAAGTCTTTTAATATTTTGAAGAAGTGCCAAACTGCTTTCCAAAGTGGCTGCACCATTTTACATTCTCACCATCGATGTGTGAGGGTTCTAGTATCTTCACATCCTTGCCAGCACTTATTATTATCTGTCTCTTTTTATTGTAATCATTCTAGTGAGTGTGAAGTGGTATCTCATTGTAATTTTGACTATTACTGATCTTGCCCAGAATAGTTGTTGCTGTGATATTTGCCAAATTTTTTATTTATATTACTGTAATTATACTATATGGGAGAACAATGCCTTTTCTTTCATTTAATTATGTATATCAATATGGACTCATGGATATTTATTCTATGGGTCATAATTCATTACTATCATTATTTTGTTGCTAATCTGTTGTTATCCCACTTTAACCTCTGGGAGCACTTTCAGCTTGGCTTATGGGCCCATTATTTTCCGAGAGCTCCTTACTTTCTGGCCCCATAAGTTGTTTCAGGCAACTGTATACTTCCCAGACATCATCCTGTACTTTCTCTGTCCTAGTCCTGACTGACATCAGCCATTTCTCCAAGGAACTCTGCTTCATTTTATTGGAGAATAGTGTTTAGAAACCAAGATCTTGGCATGAGATGTAGCTTATTGCTACTAGCAGCCCCCTGACTTTAAATTCAATCTGCCAGCGACTACCAAATCGGTATGACCAGCCCTGATCTCATTCCAGAAATCTACACTCCTATTCCCAGTTTCCTGCCTGCTGTTTCTCTTGGATATCTGAGGCATCTTAAACAGGACCCTTGATATCCAGCACTAACTGCCTCTTTCTCAGGTTTCCCATTTTGACAGAGTATATCAACATCTACATAGTTGCTCAAGGCAAAAATCTGGAAGTTATCTTTTGCTCCATATCACACATGCAGTCTGTCAAGAAGTCCTTTTGACTCTACTTCTAAAACAGGTATGTGTCCACTTACCTTCATCTTCCCTACTACCATCTAAAGTCCAAGCCACCATGACTTCCCACCTGGACTAAATACAAGTTAACTTCCCAACTGTTGATTTCCTTCTTCCATTCTTTCCCTTCTAAAATCCATCCTCTTTGCAGCAACCATCTGGCCACAAATGTGCATAAATTGTTTTAGTGTCTTCTTATCACAAGTAAAACCCAGACTCCTTGCTCTGCCTTATAAAACCTACCGGAGTTGCTTCTTGCATGCTTCCCTGACCCTACCATTTTTAGACCTATTGTGTGCCTGCTTCAAAGCCTTTGCACCAGCTTGGAATGCTCTCCCCTCCAGTCTTTGCAAAGCTGCTTCATTCTTGTCATTCACACCTCAGTTTAAATGTCACCTCCCCAGAGAGGAACATTTCCAGACCATCTAATCTAAAAAAGCTCATAAAAACATCGTCCTGAATTCTTAGCATCTCACCACCTGTGTCCTTTATTTTCTCTCATGGATATTCTTGCATTTTTGAGTGTCTCCCCGCTACTTGCAAGTAAGCTTTGTGAAAGTAAGGCCTTGTCTGTTTTTTTTAATTGAGATATAATTGACATATAACATTATGTTAGTTTCAGGTACATGACATAATGTTTCAATATTTGTATATATCATGAAGTGATCACCACAATAAGTCTAACATCTGTCACCATACATCGTTACAATTTTTTCTTATGATGAGGACTTTTAAGTTCTACTCTTTTAGCAACTTTCAAATATGCAGTACAGGGGTGGCCCCATAGTGTAGTAGTTAGCATGTCTGCTTTACACACAGAAGGTCCTGAGTTCACGCCCCAGGTGAAGCCATGGACCATACCCCGGGTGCACCTGACCCCAGGTGCATGCTGTGAGCGTGTGGGAGGGGACACCCCGCCTTCAGAGATCCAGTTCTTAAGGGGAAACGGCAACATCCATAGGTCATGGGTGGAAGTGAGGTGGGGAGGAATTAAAGGGGGAGAAAAATGCAGTACAGTATTAACTATAGTAGCTATGCTGTGCATTACATCCTTATGATGTATTTATAACTGGGAGTTTGTACCTTTTGACCCCCTTCACCCATTTCACCCACCACCCACCACTCACTCACCACCTGCTTCTAGTAACCACCAATCTGTTCTCTGTGTCTATGAGTTCAGGATTTTTTTTTTTTAAGATTTCACGTATAAGTGAAATTATATGGTATTTGTCTTTCTCTGTCTCACTTATTTAGCATAATGCCCTCAATCCATCCATGTTGTTGCAAATGAGATTCATTTTTTATTGCTGAATAATATTCCATTTGTATATATGTACCACACCTTTTTTATCTGTTCATCCACTGGTTGACACTTAGGTTGTTTCAATATCTTGGCTATTGTATATAATGCTGCAGTGAACATGGGGTCACATACAGCTTTTTGAGTTAGTGTTCTCATTTTCTTTGGGTAAATACCCAGAAGCGGAATTGCTGGATCATGCTGGATCAAATTTTTAATTTTTTGAGGAACCTCCATAGTGGCTGCAGCATTTACATTCCCACCGTCAGTGCACAGGGATTCTCTTTTTTTCGCATCCTTGTTAACATTTCTAATTTCTTGTCTTTTTGATAATAGCCATTCAAACAGGTGTGAGATAATATCTCATTGTGGTTTTATTTTGTGTTTCCCTAATGATTACTGATGTTGAGCATCTTTTCATGTACCTGTTGGCCATCTGTATGTCTTTGGAAAAATGTCTATCAGACCTTCTGCCCACTTTTAAATCAGAGTGTTTGGTTTTTTTTGCTCTTGAGCTATACAAGTTCTTTATATTTTTTGAATATTAAAAACCCCTTGTTAGATACATGATTTGCAAATATTTTCCCTCATTCAGTAGGTTGCCTTTTCATTTTGTTGGTGATTTCCTTTGCTCTGCAGAAGCTTTTTAGTTTTTAGTAGTCCCTCGTGCTTATTTTTACTTTGTTGCCTTTGCTTTTGGTATCAGATTCAAAAATCACCAAGACCGATGTCAGATGTCTTAATCATCACTCTGTACTCGGTGCCTAGAACGATACTTGGCATATAGTCAGTGCTCAATATTTTTGAATGAATGAATGAACAGGCAAATAAAATGAACTTCAGGCTATTTTTCTTAAAACTCTATAGGAGTCAGTACTGCTTATTGGACTGAGTGAGGATATAAGACTAAAGAGAAACTCAAACATTTTTTCTGCTGAGATAACTCTTGACACCTGAGCTGTGGGGAGAGCGCTCAGTAAAATCAACTAACTACAGAATGATGGACTAAGATAATTCAGATCCAATGGTCATAGGCCTAGGAGCTTTTCTTTAGTTAAGTCATCTAGTCAACTGGGCTCTTTGGCTTGAGTTCAAGGATCTTTCTCCTACCACTACACTTATCAGGAGAGATTCCATACTGCTTGATCATTCATTCATTCATTCATTCATTCATTCAGAAACATGTATGTGGAAGTTCCTGTGTGTAAAGTGCTGGGCTGGGTGTTGTGAGAAATAAAAATGAAATAGTTACGGTAGGGAAGAGTGCTATAAGGGAAGATTTCTATCTTCCAAGAGATAATATGTAAATAAATTACTACTACAGATAGAAAATGATAAGAACTATAAGAGATAAAATCAAATACAATGGGAATTCAAGCAAAAGGGGAGTTTTCGCAAATTGAAGAGCTCCCAAAAAGCTATGGAAGAGGTCATGTTCAACTTGGACTTTGAACATGTCATATGTAAGTATTTAGTTAGTTTCACTTAGGCTGAAGGAATTCAAGTGCCTGTGGTCCTCAAACTTCTGGAGCTGGAGATCACCAATCACCTCTTCGAAGGAATTTCCTTTAGTGTGGTATATAAAAATTTAGATACACACTTCTATTAAAAAATGTCAAAGCAGCAGCTGAAGTTGAAAAATATACTGTGTAATAATGGACTTGGAACAGAATAGGCGTTCATCTCAAGCAGCATGAAAGCTGTTGTCACCTGTTAGGTATAAGTGGCAGCTAAAACATATACCAGATTATAAGCCAGGTGCTGATATAGCACCTTACATTGCAGTCAGGATCCTGCAACATTTTAGGATTCACATTTTGGGAATGAGAGTTACTGTTTACCAGAAATGACCTTCAAAGCCCAAATGGAGAAGCTCTGCCTGGCCAGCAGTCAGAAAGAATTAAGAGAGGCATGCCACTTGCCAGAGAGAGCCTTCTTTATGTAGCCTGGACAGTGGAGATCCCAAAACAAGGGGCGGCTTGGGAAGTCCACCAAGTAAGCTTACCCTGTGTGTCTCCGGGCTGGTTTCTCTGTGCTAATAGAACCATCTATCTTTAGAGCTCCCTGCTTCACTCTCTTGGCTGAACTTATACTTGCGTGAGGTCAAATTTTTAAACTGATTTTCTCTTTGTGAACCATACATTTTAGGACAGCAAATGTATAGTTCTTGGAGATGTGTGAGAGAGAATTGTATTTGTTGCTTCACTGGGTGTTTGTTTAGAGAAGGAAGACACTGCCCTCTGGTTGTTCATCCAAACCAATATGGTTACTGGTCTTTAAACTGCACTTCTATAAGGATTAACCTTCACCTGCCACATCCAGGAAATGGTTCAAGTGTTGCTTACATTGTATTTTAACTAGAGATGTCAAGACCAAAAAGGAAATCTCTAGTTTCTGACATGCCAAGCAAATCTAGGTTGGGGCATTGACACACAGGATTAGGTGAGCAGGTAATCCATTGTCATCCTCTTGCCTTAGGTCAGTTCACATATGCAGGGGTACTTGGTACCCATTTCTTTCCTCTTTGGATGATATTTAAGAGGTGATTTACCCACTCATCAATATGCATTCTTAAATTACCAGCCAGCAGGTTGGATTCCCATTCATTTTGTAGGCGGGATGGCTCTATTAGAGCGCTCATTCTCAAAAAAATAGAAACAACAAGCCAACAAATCCTCTGAGGATTATAGTATGGGATTATGGTAGACAAGGGTAAAATGCCTGTCACAAAAGATGACCTGTTTTGCTTATCGATGAGTCATCTTTCCTCTGACTTCTCAAAGTCCTGGAGTGACAGGAGCCCAGCTGGCAGTGAGCTGGCAGACCCCTCCATGTGCTTCAAGCAATGAGTAGTTTGGTGTGGAGGGCAAGGTAGTGGTCTCTTCTTGATTAGGAAATCACTCCTGAGACCTTGTAGAGGGCAGTACAGTATAGGAAATACTGGGTGGCAAGTTGAAAATGTGTGTGCATCAGTGTGCTTCTGCGTTCAGGGTACAGTCTGATGCCCTGGGACTTGAGGAGTCTTCAAGCACTTTGACCTCTTGCAAGGACAGAAATAGAGAAGTGTTTAGAAGCATTAGGATTTGTTAGGTCTCAAGTTCTCCCCTCCTCCCTGCCCCATACACAAATTCCCAGAAGGAAAGGGCAACAACTTAGCCCCCTAACCAACAATACTGAAGAATCAGCCCCCTACCTCCACCTCAGGATCATCCACCAGCTTATATGGGAATCCTGACCTTTGGAGAAAAACTGCTACCCTGCAAACAATCCCCATTCTCCTGGGAGGCTGTTTTGACAGAACTAATCAATCCTTTATTTGGGACCTGTTCTTCCAGCTTCATTTTCCTTCCCTTGCTTCCTTTATTTCTAGAAGTCTGAGAGCTGCACTGTCCATTGTTTCTACCCATCGTTATTAAGGGAGCGATATGGAAACATTCCCATGGTAACAGTTTCATCTCAAAATATCTGGATGCTATTAGCTGCTTTCTCACTCTAGGGAAAAGACTAGATTCCTTCCCCCCACCCCCCCATCTTCATCCTCAGAGTACAGTTGACAAGTCTCTGCACTTCAGGGAGGCCTGCCCACATCAGGGACAGAGACAGGAAAGCCCAAAGAGCCAAATTTGTTCCCTAGCTGACTTCAGTTTCTGAATGAAGTGGAAACATTTCAAAAACTTAAAATTATATGACTCTCACACTGACCCAGAGACTTGCTGGTGGAAAGAAAGCACTGATGAAAATACCAACTTCTCTGTGGGAAATCATCAGCTCAGAATATATGAGAGGCCAGCACAGATGTGGTTCAAAGCCCCACATGCCACACTATCTTAGACTGCAGAGCAATGTGATTTGAGCAAATTCAGATGTATGAGCTGATCATCGTTGGAGAGGCAGGGAGAGACAATGGGACAAGAAAGCATTATACTTTATATTCAAGATATGCTATATTATGGCTGTCAAGGACTTTTTCATATTGAGATGGAATAATGGAGGAGACAGGTCACATGTGTCAGAAACATGTATTTGTTGTCTCAAAGTGTTGGTGGGTCAGAAATTTAGGAGCAGTTTCATTGGGTGGTTCTGATTCAGGATACCTAACTAAGTTGCAGTCAGACTGCCAGCCAGGGCTGCAATGATCTGAAAGCTTGAGTAGGCCTTAGCTACCCATTTCTGAAATGGCTCACTCACATGGCTTGTTGGCAGAAGGCCTCAGTTTCTCACCTCATGGGCCTCTCCCTGTAGGGCTGCTTGGGTGGCATGGCAGCTCACTTCACCCTAGACATAGAGAACAAGGAGGAAGCTGCATTGTGTTTTATGTTCTAGTCTCAGAGGACGCACGTTGCTTCTGCCATAATCTATTTGTGAGTTACTAAATCTAGCCCACACTTAAGAGGGAGGGAATCAAACTTTGCCTCTTGGAGGAAGGAATATCAAAGACTTTTTGAACATATTTAAAACTGTCACATCATAGTAGTTATGAAAAAGAATGAGGTAGTGCTATATGTACTGATATGAAACAATCTCCAAGATATATATTCAGTGAAAACAGCAAGATGCAGAACAGTAAGTTTGAATATCATTTGTGGTTTAAAAAAATGTTGAAGGATATATATGCAAATATACACACATATGCTTTCATATACATAGATAATTTCTTGGAGGATATACAATAAACTGGCCTCAAGGAGGGGGACTGGGGATAGAGGTAGGAGAGAGATTTGCTTTCTGTACCTTTTGAATTTTATTTACTCTTCAATAATGAAATAAAATTTAAAAATAGGTTAAAATAACAGAAATAAATAAAATTGTTGAAAGAATTCAGGGTAAAAGAATGACCGGTTTGGGGTGGAATTAATTTTTTAAATCTAGTGGGCTAAATGATTTGGGGGGATTGATTTGCTTGCTTGTTTTCTATGAAGCCTGTTTGCTTTCTTTGAGGGCATATATTGAAACAGGAGGCTATAAGCAAGATGTTCAAGGAGAACTTCCTCAAGATCCCACAGCAAATATACCCATCTACCTGCATTTGAACATATCTGTTGTACTTTTTCATTACTACGGATCAGCCGTCCACAAGGCAGCCCTCTTAACTTCAGCACTAGATTCCAGCCCCTCTCACCTATATTCTCCAGCAACTAATTAACTCCCTCCCTCCCTCCCTCCCTCCCTCCTTCCCTCCTCCCTCACTCCTCTGTCCCTGCTCTCATCCCCTTTCTCCCTTCCTCCCTCTCTCCTGCATCATCAACTTTTTTCCTGAATCTTTCTATATGAACATATTGTTAATATCTGACATGAAAAAATTATCTTCTGGTCCCCATTCCTCTGTTTCCCTTTACAACAACATTCCTTGAAAGTTTCTCCAACGTCTCCTATTTGGTCTCTTTAAAATATGAGATATAATTCACACACCATAAAATTCACCTGTTTAAAGTATGTAAGTCATTGGTGTTTAATATATTTACCACTATCTAATTCGAAAACATTTCATCACTCCCAAAAGAAACCTCATACACATTACTACTCACTCCCCCTGCCCAAGCCCCTGGCAAACACTAATCTACTGTCTCTATGAATTTGCCTATTCTTTCATAGATGGAATCATACAATATGTGGCTTTTTGTGTATGACTTTTTTCACTTAGCATGTTTTCAAGGTTCATTCATGTTATAGCATGTATCAGCACTTCATTTTTATGGCCAAATAATATTCCATTGCATAGATATATCCATGCATAGATAAACACATTTTGTTTACCCGTTCATCAACTGATGAATTTGCGGGTTGTTTCTACCTTTTGGTTATTATGAATAATGTTGCTATGAATATTTGTATACCAGTTTTTTCACTTCTCTTTAGTATATACCCACGAGTGGAACTGTTGGGTCATAAAGCAACTCATGTTTAACATTTTGAGTAACTGCCAGGCTGTTTTCCAAAGCAGCTGCAATATTTTACATTCCCCCTGTCTTCTTCCACTGTAAACATCTGCTGTCGTCCACCTTTTTTATTATAGCCATCCTCGTAAGTGTGAAGTAGAATGTCATTGTGGTTTTGATTTGCATTTCCCTAATGACTAGTGACGTTGAGCATCTTTTCATGTGTTTATTGGTCATTTGTATGTCCTCGTTGGACAAATGTCTATTCAAATCTTTTGCGCAGTTAAAATTGTTACTTATTATGTTGTAACAGTTTGTTATACTGAATACTAGACCCTTGTCAGACATTTGATTTACAAATACTTTCTCCCATTCTGAGTTGTCTTTTCATTTTCTTGATAGTGGCCTTTGAAGCATATAAGCTTTTAATTTTAAAGAAGTCCAATTTAACTATTTTTTTTCTCTTTTGCTGTTTGTGCTTTTGATATCACATCGAAGAAACCGTTGCCTAACCCAGAGTCACCAAGATTTACACCTATGTTTTATTCTAAAAGTTTTAGCTTTTACATTTGGTTCATTTTGAGTGAATTTTGTGTGTTATGTGAGCTATAAGGTCAACTACATTCTTTCGAGTGTGGATATTTAGTTGTCCCAACCCCATTTGTTGAAATGACTGTCCTTCTCCTATTAAACAGTCTTGGTGCCCTTCTGGAAAATCAATTGGTCAAAAATATAAAGGTTTATTTCTCAATTCTATTTTCTTGATCCATATGTTCATCCTTATGCCAGTACCACATAGCCTTTATTTCCGTAGCATTATAGTAACTTGAAATCTGGAAGTTGTGAGTCTTTCAACTTTGTACTTTTTTTTTCAAGATTGCTTTGACTCTTCTGGGTTCCTTGCATTTCCATGTGATTTTTAGGATCAGTTTGTTAGTTTATGCAAAAATAACCAGCTGGGATTTTGGGTAGGGATTGTATTGAATTTGTAGATCAGATTGTATTGAATTTGTAATCAATTTGTATTACCGTCTCAACGATACTAAGCCTTCTAATCAATGAATTTGGGATGTCTTTCTATTTATTTAGGTCTTCTTTATATTCTTTAACAATGTTTTATAGTTTTTAGTATATAAGTCTTTTACTTTATTTTTTAAATTTATTCCTAAGTATTTTGTTCTCTTTGATGCTATTGTAAATAAAGTTGTTTTCTTCATTTCATTTTCAGATTACTCATTGTTAGTGTATAGAAATGCAATTGATTTTCATGTTATTCTTGTATCTTGCCAGTATTACCTCTAATAGTGTGTGTGTGTGTGTGTGTGTGTGTGTGTGTGTGTGTGTGTTTTCCTTAGGATTCCCTATACATAAGGTCATGTCATCTGTGTATAGTTTTACTTGTTCCTTTCCAATTTGGATGCCTTGTATTTATTTATTTATTTTTATTAATTACTCTGGCTACAACTCCAGTACAATGTTGAATAGAAATGGTTAGAATTTCTTATACTCATCTTTGTCTTATTCCTGGCCTTAGGAGGAAAACATTCCATCCTTTCAGTATTAAGTGTGATGTTAGCTGTGGGTTTTTCACAGATTTCCTTTAACAGATTAAGTAAATTCTCTTCTATTCTTAGTTTGTTGAGTGTTTTCATCATGAAAGGCTGTTTGGTTTTGTTGAGTGCTTTCTTTGATTTGTTAAAATGATTTTTTGGTTTTTATCTTATAGTCCATTAATATGATATATTACACTAATTTTTGTATGTGGAACCTATCTTGCATTTCTGGGATAAATTCCACTAGGTCATGATGGGATTTATATATAAAAAGCACTAAACATCCTTTTTACATATTGTTGGATTCAGTTTGCTAGTATTTTGTTGAGCGTGTTTGCATCTATAGCATAAAGGATATTATTCTATAGGAGGTTTTTTTTGTGATGTCTTTGTCTGCTTTTGGTATCAAAGTAATACTGGCCTCATAGAATAATTTGGTAAGTGTTCCTTCCTCTACCATTTTTTGGAAGAGTTCATGAAGGATCGGTGTTCCTATTTTTCCTTGAACCCACTCTAATCAGGCTTTTCGCCTCCACTGCTGTGCTGAAACTGCTCTCGTCAGGATCTCCAATGACCTCCACACTGCAGAATTCTTTAAAAAAAATTTTTTTTCAAGTACAGTTGAAATTCAATATGATATTAGCTTCAGGTGTACAGCATAGTGGTAAGACATTTATATAACTTACGAAGTGATCCCCTGCAATAAGTCTAGTACCCACTTGGTACCATACGTATTTATTACAATGTTACCGACTATATTCCCTATGCTGTACTTTACACCTCCATGACTATTTTGTAACTACCAATTTGTACTTTTTAATCCCTTCACCTTTTCCACCCAGCTCCCTAACCCCTCTCCCATCTGACAACCAATTTGTTCCCTGTCTCTATGAGTTCGTTTCTGTTTTTTTGTTTTTTTTGTTTTTTTAGATTCTCCATATAAGTGGAATCATATGGTATTTATCTCTCTCTGTCCAACTTAATTCACTTAGGCTAATACTCTCTAGGTCCATCCATGTCATTGCAATTGGTTCCGCATTGACAAATTCAATGGTCATTTCTCAGCCATCATCTTATACTCATCAAGAGCATTTGACACATTTGCTTCCTTCTTGAAACACACTCTTTTCTTGGCTCCTGGTTTTCTTTCTGCCTCATTGGCCACTTTTCCCAGTCTCCTTTGCTAGATTCTCCTCTATCAGATCTCTTAATAACAGAGGGCCTCAGGGCTGAGTCCTTGACATTTTATTTTTTCTTTTCTTAGACTATTGGTGATTTCATTTACTCTCCTGAATTTAAACACCAACTGTATGCTGAAGCCTTCCAAATTTGGAACCCAAATGTGTTCTCTCTCTGTCTTTAAATTTATATGTCTACTGCCTACTAGATATCATAACATGGATGTTGAGCATACATCTCAAACTGAGCATGTCCAAAATGAAATTTTTGATCTGTCCCGCCAAAACCTGTTGCCTTCACCATCTTCCCCATCATTATTAACTGCAACTTTATTTTCCCAGTTGCTCAGACCAAATAACTTAGAGTTACCCTTCTTGGCTTCATTCTTTCTCTTACTCCCTACCCATTCCCTAGCCTTTCTCCAGCTGGAATTGCCGTAATAGGCTAATGGTCTCCCTGCTTCCCCATTTTCCTACCTTCATTCTGTTCTCAATACAGCAACCACCTGAGAGGTTTTTTTTTTTTTTATCATGAATAGATGTTGAATTTTTGTCAGATGATTGTCTGCATCTATTGAGATTATCAGTGGTTTTTCTTTTTTTGTCTGTTAATGTGGTAAATTACATTGATTTTCAAATGGTAAGCCAACTTTGCATTCCTGGTATTAACCCCATTCGGTCACAATGTATTATCTTTTTTATATACCAACTTTTTTAGAGTTGATTTGCTAAAATTTTAATAATTCATGAATCTGTGATCATAAAGGATATTGGTATGTAATTTTATTTTTTATGATGTCTTTTTCTGGTTTTGGTGTTAGGGTAATGTGTCAAGATAATGTTGGCCTCTTAGAATTAGTTGAAGAGTATTCTCTCCATTTAAATTATCTGAAAAAAACATGTAGAATTGGTATTTTCTTTTAACTTATCTTTATATTTAAAGTAAGTTTCTTGTAGACAGCATGTAGTGGGGTAGTGGTTTTTTCCAATTAAATCTAACAATGACTGTTTGCTTTATTTTAGTGGTTGCTTTAGTATTTATAGTATATATCTTTAGCTTATTTCCATCTACCTTTAAATGATATTATACCACTTTACATAATATATAAGAACCTTACAACTGTATACTTTCATTTCTCCCTCCTGGCCTTTCAACTATTGTCATATATTTTGCTTTCACATATGTTGTAAGCCCTACGATTTGTTATGATTTTTGCTTTAAGAAATTGATTATCTTTTAAAGATAGTTAAGTAAGAAAAAAAGATACATACTTAAGTACCCATCTATTATTTCTGGTGTTCTTTGTTCCTTAGTATAGAGCCAGATTTCTATTAGATGTCATTTTTCTTCTGTCCAAAGGTCTTCTTTTAGCATTTCCTATAATGCAGGTCTGCCGGTGATGAATTCTTTCAGCTTATATGTCTGAGAAGTCTTTATTTCACCTTCCTTATTGAAAGATATTTTAAAGAATTCCAGCATCACAGTTTTTTTCTTTCGGCTTTTTAAAGATCTTGTTTTACTGCCTCTGGCTTGCATTTTTTCTGACTATAAATTTACCGTCATCTTATCTTTGTTTCTGTGTATGTAATATGTCTTTTCTCTTAATCATTGGTTTTAATCAATTTGATTAGGAAGTGCCTTTGTGTGTTTTTCTTCATATTTCTTGCACTTGGGGTGCATTGAGGTTCTTGTATCTGTGCATTTATAGTTTTCATCAAATTTAGGAAATTTTTGACCATTATTCCTTCAAATATTTTTTCTGCTTCCCACTTTTCTTGGGACTTCATAAATGTATACATACACACACACACACACACAAACACACGTATGTCTGCTTGATGTTGTTCTACTGCTCACTAATACTCTATTAATTTTTTGTCTTCTTTTTACTCTCGGTATTTCATTTTAGATAGTTCCTACTACTGTCTTCAAGTTCGTTAACTTCTTTTTCTTTTTCTTCTGTTAATCCTATCCAGTGTATCGCTCATCTAAACATTGTATTTTTCATCTCCGGAAATTCAATTTGGGTCTTTTTATAGCTTCAAAGCCTCCCTTCTACCTTTGCCTATCTTCAGGCTTTTCTCACATTATAGCCAGAGTGATTCTATTAAAATGCAACATGCTACTCCTTGGCTCAGAACTTTTCAGTGGCTTTTCATCTTATTCAGAATAAAAAACCATAGTTTTAAAAATGACCGACAAGACCCTACATGACTTCATCTGACTATCCATTATCTCTCTGATTTTATCTCCTACCTTCACTTATCTCTATCTACGCTGATGTCCTTCTATTCTTGGAATGTATGAGGTATGCTTCCACCCAGGGCCTTTGCACTTGCTTTTAACTCTACCAGAAAAGCTCATCTCCCATATATTCACATGCTTTATCCCGCGTCTCCTTCAAGATCTTACTCAGATGTCACTTTCTCAATAAGGTCTTCCCTTCTGCCGTATTTAAAACTTCAGTCTCTACTCACACAGGCACTTTCTATCCTGAATCCTTGCTTTATATTTCTTTATAGTTCTTGTCACCATCTTACAGACTATACTCTTTTATACAATTAATTTTGTCAGTTGTTAGTCTCCCCGAAGCTGTATGCTTTGCAAGGGCAGACTTTTTGTCTGTTTTGTTCACTGCTTTACTCTTAGCTCCTAGCATAGTACCAGGCACATGGCAAACACTCAGATATTTGTTGAGAGAATGCACAGTGAGGGCCTGTTTACATGAGGGGTGGGTGGGAGAGTGTAATAAAAAGAGAGAGAGAGAGAGAGAAATTAGCACATTTTATGGAGTTGTTTCCAGAGTCCCTTTCATATATCATTTAATTCTCATAACCAAGATGTGTAGTATTACCATCATCCCCATTTTAAATATAACAACTGAGGCTAAGAGAGTTTGAGTAACTAGACACAGACCCAGCTAAATAGCAGGAGTGGGACTTGAACCCACACCCTCTGCTAGATGCCATGATTGAGGTTAGTACCCAATTAGCAAAGGCCTTTAGGAACAGACTTTAAGCTCCTTTCAGCTTAGAATTTGCTTGTGACTATTTCCCAAGGGAAGGAGCTGAGATTCCACCATGGACTTCGTACAGGCAATTCCACATTTCTGAGTTACAGCATCCTAAGAAAACTCCAGCATGGCAGAGTGAGCACACCACCTGCAGATGCCCAGGAGAGCCTGGGACTTATTTTTAGCCAGAATAGGAAAAGTGCCGAATATCTTCTAGGAGAGTTGGCAGCTGGCGGGCTGCTGATACAGCTGTGTTTATGTAAGCTGGTGGCAGAGGATAGCATGAGGGTTGGAAAGGAGGCAGGAGGTGCTGAATCCACCTATACACTTGCTGATGCTCTGATGTCCAGTGCCTGTTGGGAAGTTGTAAGTCAAAAGTTCTTGCTAAGGAGAGAGGTTATGCAGATAATTTGGAGATTGCAGAGAGAGTATGGGAGCAACTGGGTTCCCTCAATCAGAGAATTTGTCAAAGCTGCCCCTTAGAATATCTGCCCGCTAGTTCTTGGCCTCTTCTCACCCTATTCTCTAGAGGTAAATAAAAGAACGGAAGCTCATTCAAGTGGTGCAGCAGTAAAGCATAGCAGTTCATCTGATTTTGGTCATATTACTCAGATGTGCCAGGTGAAAGCAATCTCTAGGACATGGTTCCATAGTGTAGCAGTTAGCATGTCTGCTTTACACATAGAAGGTCCTGGGTCCATGCCACCCTGAACAAGCCTGATGTCTGATCTTGGAAACCAAGCAGGGTCGGCCTGGTTAGTACTTGGATGGGAGTCCACCTAGGAAGACCAGGTGCTGTAGGCATAAATAATAATAATAAATTTTTTAAAAAAGAAAGCAATCTCTAACACTACTTCCAACAGAAGCTGTCAAATAGTGGGCTTCTGTTTTCTCATAGAGGCAGCAGAATAAAGCTTAAAGGAGTCATCTGTGGGCTTTCTTGAGAATCAAAGTTGAAAATTTTTCTAGTAGGCAGTTTTTAAAAATTTAATTATGAAAATTTAAATATAAACAAAAGGAAAGCAAATAGTACAATGAGTCCTCATACACCCATCACCCAGCTTCAACAATTATCGACATGGCCAGTCTTATTTCATCTGTTCCCTCACCCACTCAAATTATTTTGAACAGATCTCAGATGGCACATCATTTCCTCTCAAAATATTTCAGTGTGTATCTCTAAAGTCTAGGAAATCTTTAAAAAAATAACTATAATATTATCTTTACAGTTAAAAAATGAACAATCTTAAAAGATCAAATATACAGTGTTCAGATTTTCCCCATGTCTAAACAAGTTCTTTTTCACTTTGTTTGAATCAGAATCTGGAAAGAGTTTATCTCTTCCCCACTGTCCTTTGCAATTTATTGCTGAAGAAACCAAGTCATTTGTCCTATAGGGTTTTCTACAGTCCAACATATTCCTCTGTAAATTTATTTATTTATTAACTAGTACCAATTCGTGTCCTGTAAATTGGTAGTTAGATCTAGAGACTTAATCAAACTTAGGTTCAAGTCTTTGGCAAAAATACTTCATAGGCGATGCTGTGTACTTCCCTCAGACACAGAGAATGTCTGGTTTCTCTTTGTGATGGTAGCAGCCTAGAATCATTGCCTAGACCCCATGATGCCTAATGAATTTTAAGGAACAAATGTGGCTGCAATGGCTGTCTCTGAGTAATATATTCAGAAAAACATTTCCTGGAAAATATATTGTTGTTATTTCCCAGCCATGAAGACAGCCCTGGAAGTTTGCCCTGGTGGCTGCGCCATGGAGCTAATTGGCCCTTTAGGAAACCTGTCTCGCTGGTTTTGATTGTGTCTTGGTTGGCTCTGCCGGGTGTTATGGCTGTTCTTTCCCACTAGAGGACACTGTGGCTCCAGGACTTCATGTGGTTCCCTGCAACTCCAAGACCTCTCAGAAGGCCAAGCCTTTGGTGTACATTCCATCAACTGTATGCCTTGTGTTGAGGGGAGACATGAAACAGGTCAAACACAATGTCCTGTGGCATTGTTTCTCAAGGTAATTTCTTTTTATTTTTCTTTAAAAATAAGCAGAGGTACTTCTCCAGCTGTTGGAAACCACTTTAACCGCCCCCTGCCCCAGGGTGACTGCCTCCTGTTGTAACTGCAAATTTGATTACTTGCTGTTGGATTAAAATTTTTTAAAAAACTGCACTATATGGGCCTTTTGGAATTTGAATCTATCCAAGAAATATGCCAAAGTGTATTCATCTCTCAAATAATTTAGTTATTTATTCAACACTATGTACTGAGTATCCAGGGGGAAAAAGGAGGGAAACTGATAACTGAAAGCTACTCTGTGGCAGGCACTGTCCCATCTTTTTTACCTACATTCTAGCGAGATTTGTCATATCAGCCTCGTTTAAAGCCAGGGAAACTTAGTCTCATTAAGCCTAAGCGAACTAACTTCCTAAAGGTTATTCTGCCAGATGCAAATGGAAGTGTGTGTGTGTGTGTGTGTGTGTGTGTGTGTGTGTGTGTGTGTGTGTATTATATATATATACATATATGTATACATATATATAATGTTTTCCACTAACCCCTAGGTAGCACACTGATGGCATGGTACTAGGAGATAGTCAGGTAATTACAAGGGCCTTCATGATATAACACAGAGGTCATGATATAACACAGAAGTTACAACATAGTGATAAATGATTACAGGTCCCCTAATAAGTGGGCACCCTCATGACGTGCAGCCTGCTGCTGCTGCTGCCGCTGTGATGCTGTCCTTCTGCAGGGGTGGAGGCCACTGACCACTGGTAATACGGCATCACTAGGGCTCTGCAGGACAGATGCCTTCGTTGGTTGCCCACTCGCCCTCGCCACACCTGCCGCAGAGCCAAGGCTTTCGGGGGCATCTGCATGATTCAGGCTATGGCTGTCAGTGCACCTGGGATATGTGGCAAAGCCAAGACAGACATAGACCCTACTGCTCGAAATCTGTAGTTTCGTGGAGGAAGACAAAGGCAGACACGTGTTATCAATCAAAAGCAATGAGTTCTTGAAAATTTTGTGCTAATGTAGCAAATAATTTCAAATGCCCTTCTAGTTATTTACATTTTCAAACCCACTTACCCACTCCCAGACTCTTTTCTATTGCCTCATAGTTCAGCCCTGGCAGCAAACGAAATGCACCTCCTAAAAGCCCAAGCTGTCTGATTGACTAAATGCAGTCAGTTACGTTAAGGAGAGAATGACAGCTAGCAGCTGGGGGACTGTACTAACTAGCTTACGCTGGGAAAGAAGGTACAGGTGGCAGGTGTGTGAAGAAGCTAAGGTAGGAGTGTTTGGAGAGGCCCAATCTTGAACACCACTTCGACCTCAGGCATTCACAGCTTCAGGGTTCTGGGAAGAGGACTGGCATGTGTGGGTGTCCTTCAAGACACTATCCTCCTCCAAAAGAACCCTAGGATAATGAATGAGCCATTAGCCAGCCTCTTTGCTCTCTGATGAAAGGCCCTCTCCATGCAGACTGTCCCTCTGCAAATACAGTCATGCCCCAGGAACCATCTGGCAAATAGGACCGTTCCTTCAGCATTTCTGGTATTTTCCTGACATGCAGCCCCTTCTTGAATATAAATTGTTGCAGCAAGCCAGGCCAGCAGAATGCTTACCAGTGCTTCACAGGCTTTCCCTTAGCCTGGTTAACCCCATGGCTCACAGCCTGTGAGGCTGCTCACAGCTTGTCTTGGATGTATGCTCTCTGCTGTTCACGTGTATTTTGGAGTATGCAGAACAGACATGTGAGCTGCAGACCAGATCAAGAGGAAGAGAGTGAGTCAGAGCACATTTCCGTTGCAGGATGTCCTTCACGGAGAAGGGACAGGTTAACTTCATCTCTCTGCAGAGGACTTGGACAGCTCCCTGAGGAGCCACAACGCGCCCGCCACAGCTATAGGAGAGATCATGTGTTCCGGCCACATACAGGAGGATGCCCAGCAAACCCAGACTGCCCACGCCAGCCAGCCACTGGACACCATTCTGCGCAAAGCCACATTCCTCCTCTGGCCCAGCCTGATGGTGTGCAAGGCTGGAGATTTGTGGATCACCTCGTGCTCACCTGAACCAGCCTCCTATTTCCAGACTGCTTCACTGATTCCAATTCAAAGAACAGATAAAGGCAGGAGATGGAAGGGGAGACTCCTGTTAGTCTCTCATCTCCTTGGTGATGTGCTTCATGGACAGGGAGGCCAGGCTGAGCCATCACCCATAAACCCCTCACCCCTATCCAGGGAGTACTGGACTGGTCCAGAAGGGTGGGAGAGGAAGCAGTCAGTGCAAAGATTCACCGAATGTCAGCATCACCCTAACAACACGCAGGCAGTTTCTATGCAGATTCACACTTTCCTGCTTTAGTACTTGCGTTTCCCTCTGTTCGGAATGCATGAAGCCTCGTCTACCTGGTGACTTCCTACTTAGTCTTTTAAGATTCAGCTCTAGCACCACGTACTTGGACTCCCTCTCTGCCACCACATGCTTCATATGCATCTCTAGTCACTACCTATCATATTGTCCCTTCAGATTTTTTAAACATGTCTTCTCCACCTGTCTTAGAACTCATTGAGGGCAGACTATGTCTCATTCATCATTCTGTCTAGAGCCTCAGTCTAAAGATGTTTATCTGCCGTATTTTGGAAGGAAAAATTGGAGATTGTGGAATTTAGAGATGGAGTCTCCTACTGAAATCTCCTAGTCCCACCTACTTATTTCACAAAAGATCACACTGAGGTTAGGAAACTATGCCTTCCTCAGGGTCACATGGCTAAATAGTGACAGAGCTTGGACAAGAACCTAGGTCTGCTGACTCCTCACAAGTACTATGGAATCACATCCTGATTATTTCCCCTGCCCAGCCTGGGTAGAAGGGCTGATGGGAAATGAACAGGCTTCCGGGCCAGCAGCAGGAGGGAGAAAGGTTAGAGTGATGCCAATTGAATTTCAGAGCTAGAAGAGATGTCACGGGTCATCTAGTCTGACCTTTGCATTTACAGATGAGAAAATGGAGGCCCACAAGGTTGAGATGCTTTGCCCAAAGTCGTACAGCAAGCTGGCAGCAGAACTAAGACGAGAATGCTGGCCTCATAAGTCCCAGGAGAGTTGAGAGTTAACCTCTCACCCCAGAGAGACAATGGCCAAGCCCTCCTAACCAGCTGTTATCAGTGGGGCAGACCCCTGGAGTCCTCGACTCTTGCAGGCTTTTCTTTCCTCTCCCGGTGGCACAGCACTTAAGTAGGGTGCGTTCTGAATAAATAATAAAGAATGCTTCCCTTCCGTGGCGGAAGGCCGCATCTGGGCAGGCCGTGTGACAGATGGTATTTACAATGTGCGTTGAGAAGTTCTCACTCAGCCTCGCTTTGGCTGTGTGGCTGAGAGATGGAGGGAGCAGATCTGAGTGCCCACTGTCTCACCGCTCTGCCTGGTGTTCCCAGGCAGCTGCTGCTGCTGTTGCCCCTGTTGCCGCATTTCTGTTCAGGGCTGTCTCCCTAGCACTGGTTGCCTCTTGCCATTCTGGATGTGGAGCTCCAGGGTGTTTTGTTGCTGCCGTTGCAGCCTCATCGTTAGAAAGCCTGCATCAGGGACCCCAAGGCATTCTTCACTCCTCACTGGAGTAGGTGCCCAATCAACTGACATTCTTCCCCAAAGGAGGCCGAGGAAATCCTATGAGGCAAGACTCCCAGCAGACTTCCTAGGGATCCTGACCCCTGGGAGGCCGTCCCTGGGCCTGGAGAAGGATAAAGAGAACAGGTTCATGCACTGAGAAAATACTTTTTGTGAACCTTCAATGTGTCCTGAATCATCTTAGGAGTCACAAATACTGCTGCGAGCAAACGAAACCAAGTCCTTGCCCTTGTGGAGTGTCCCATCCAGTGGAAAGGTTTGCCATGGGCCTCATGGCAAATTGCTCATGGCCCTCCCAGTCCTTTCGCTCTGCACAGCTTGTGAACACGCTCATGCCAGTGCCACGATGGTGATGAACGCTAACCATCCCCGCTCCTTCTGTGGACACCGTCCACGTAGCTTCAGAGAAAGCAGATAAATGGACCGATGGCTTTTGCGCTAAAGCCAGAGACGTCTCCCGAAGTTTCTGACTCACACTAACCTGCAGATGGACAAGCCGCACTTAGTGTCTCGATTTAGCCCTGCTGGGTACCCAGGGAAAAAAATCACTGCGGGCAGTGGTCAGGGCCAAGGACATTTACCACATCAGGGGCTTTTGTCTTTCACTCTTAAAATAAGAAATCTGGTGACAACAATGGAGAATCAAACCTCCTCTAGGCCCAGGGCTCTTAGTGTCCCCATTTGTAAAAAAGAGGCAATTGTACCTATTCTGCTTACCCGAAAAAGCCCAGCCTCGTGAGGATGAAATGAAATGACGAATGTGGCAGTGCTCTGACATAAAGGCAGCAGGCACACAATTCTATTTTTATTATTCAGAAGAATCCTTTCTTCATAAGACTTGTTTCTTGCAAGGGGCTGAGAGTAATAACTATGTAATTAGACTTCATGTCAGATCAAGAGACATGCTTTGTTTTTCATTAAACAGACATTTGTTCAGCTCCTACGGTGTGCAATGTTGGGCATTATGACGGATGCAAAATTGAAAAGGCCATATCCTCTCTGTCAAGGAATATATAAGGAAGATAAAACTTAGATAATATGATGCAAGTTCAAGTGGAAAAAAAGCGATTCAGAGGAAGGGACGGTCTGTTTGGGCTGCAGAGTTGAAGAACGGCTTCATGGAGGAGGAGCATTCATCAGAGAGATTCGCACAATTAAACAGGCGGTTTACTGAGGAGACAGAACCTCCTGTAGCACAGCCAGAGATCTCACCAAGTGTTGGAGGCCCAACGAGAATCCAGAAATGAGACCCTGAGGAGATGTCAGAGAAAGAAGATGAGACTTGGCAAAGCAGCTGATAGTTTCCCTGAATATGTGATTGGCTAGATCTTGGATCTGGGAAGGTTTCCTCTGTGCTTTTCTGAGCTTCCCTTTTGGGTGCCCACGCCTCTCTTTGAAAGGGTTTGGTGTCTGTGAACCTAGACATCTTTCAGTAATGATTTAAGTTACTCAGAAAATTGGGGGCCCTGGAGTGAGAAAGGAAGAGAAGAAAGGAAAGGGGGGGGGAATCCGTTTAGCAGTGCTGTACTGTTTGATCTCCAAGACAGCAGGCAATAATGGAAGAAACCTGGGGCTGGAGGCTGGTCGGATTCCAAGTGGCGGTCTCCTCCACTGTTCGGACTTGCAGACTTCAAACATGACAGGGGGATTCCTGGAAGACAAAAGAATTCAGGGCGGGGGCTTGGATCTCAGTCAAAAATAACTTATATCTTCATCTCAGCCAGGCAAGGCGGCAGCTCTGAGCTGTTTGCAGGTTTCTCAGAAGACGGAGCTCCACGTGAGGAGAGGGGACTGTAAGGGTCAGTTTGGGGTTTGCTTCAGGGAGAGAAAGGGCCTTGAAGGGTATGGGCCTGGCTGAGGAAAACATCAGAATGGGGAAACGCTTGTTGAAAAAGAGGCCCAAGTGGAGAGGTTCTGGGGAAAAAGTCACCCTACCTCCTGTTTACCCCGCCACCTCTTCTGAGCTGCTACTTGCTTTGAGCCACAATTACAGACCTTAATGTTTCTTCCCTGGCTTCTCATTAGCTCGTATTGTCCACAAACAAACTCCTCGGTTCCCCTCAACCCACCTTCCTTCTCTCAGCGGTTCCTTCTGGCTTTTCTGGGTCACCAATGGCAGCCCCCACCCCAGGTTCAGAATATCAGAGCCTTAAAAAAAAAAACTCTGTCTCTTGGTGGGTGCATCTTAGAGACTCAGCCCCCAAACAACTCTTCACTCTCTCCCTCCCTTAGCCTACTGGGCTGTAATTACAGGATTATCTAATTTTCTCTCAAGAGGCCAGGGCCTGGGTCTCATCTCCTTTATATTCTCGGCACCTCAGCCAGGGTCTGGCAAATAATGGACACTTGTAATGTGTTAGTTAAATTGCACTCTTGAGCTGCTGCCAACGTAATCTTCCTAAAATGCTGCTCCGGTTAGGAGCCACCACTGCTTCTCCATTGCCCACTGAGTGAGGTCTAACCCCCTCTGACTAGCACTCAAGGACTTTTGTGACATGGTTCTTACCACCTCGCCGTCCCCACTTTGTGCTCACCCACTTAGGTGTTCCCCACACAGTTAATGGCTTTCCTACCTTTGTGACTTTGCTGCAGTGGTTCCCTCCACCCAGAAACCCTTCCACACTCTCTCCCCCAAAGCTGCTCATCTTTCAAGGCTCATCTCAAAGTCATGCTCTTGTACCTCCCAACTAATTGCATTTAACCTTTTGGAGTTTGAACTGCTCTCTCCCGGGCTCTTAGCCTGCTCTGCATTGATTTACAGTGTCTTGTTAGGAACTTTAAAGAGGTCATGGGTGGGAGCACCTACAAGATGAAGAGCAAGGTATAAATGCCAAATCAGCCTTAGCTTGCTGTTATCTCCCACTAGACCCAGAGTTCTCTGAAGATAGAGCCCGAGTACGGTCACTCCAAGGCACCTACAAGTGCCTGGTGCATAGTAGCTGTTTAGTGAAAGTGAGTAGACACCATGCTCATTCCCTCCTCTGTCCCCAGAATGGCACAGGATGACCTGTCCATGGTTTGTCTTAGGTTGGAGTGTGACCAAAGCTATCAGATAGCCTGGCCATTCACATCCCTCAGGCCCCATGTCCCACAGCTTGCTGGGGAGCTGCCTAGTTGTGATTCCCCTGGGGCTGAGGGGTGGAATGGGCTGGCTGGCCAGGCTGAGGCAATACCTAAGGCAAAAGGTAAGAGTGTAGAAGGGAGGCTTCTGGTTAGAAGTCAGGAATTCTTTCTTAGGTGACTTTTAGGAACACTGCGAAAGTGGGGAGAGATGTTCCTAGGGCAGACAGAGGAACAAGATACTCTTCTGGAAAATTCTCAGATCCCTTCCTTTCTCCTTTATTCTAACTGCTGCTGTTCTCGGGACCTTTGGATGGCACCTCTCATCTTGCTATGCTCAGGCCAATCTCCCTCCTGCCTGTCTTCTGCACTACAGCCCAAGGGATCTTTTTAAATATTATTCTCTTGCTCGCAATCCTGATGGCTCCCCATTGCCAGTGGGGTGAAGTCCAAGCTCTTTTCTCATGAAACTCTTCCAGCCCTCCTCTCCAGGCTTGGGCTTTTTATATTGGACACCTTGCTCTAATTTCTAGCCATGCCAAATTGCTTGTAGTCCCCCTCCCATATCATACTGCTCCACAAACCCAGTCTCTGCCCATGCTATACTCTCTGCCTGGAATGTCTCCCCTCCAGCTTTCCCACGTTGCCTGGTTCGGGGGCCACGCCCTTGGACCTATGGAGACCGCCCCCCCCTTTGGGTTTCTCTAACTCCTGGGCTTCCCTGGCTATCACACTCAATTAAACAGTTCCTGGAGTGTAGGGTCTGGATCTTATCCACCTGTGTATTCCCAAAGTTCTATCAATGACACTTAATAGCTCAATAAATGTTTAGAGAACTGAACTGAGCCCGCTGAGGTCGCTTTCACCAGAGGGGATGACGGAGTTGGATATGGTGTTAAGAGCTGACCCTAGGCTGGAGAAGAGGCAGAAAACAAAGGGCAGCTGGAGTCAGGACACTGCCCAGGGCTGTTGGGCATCCTGGCAAAGTGATCAACCCCTCTCTGAGCCCTTCTCCCCACTCACCTGGGACCACCTACTCCCTGGCCCACTTCTCCAGTCCCAAAGTTCTAAGTGTAATATAGCCAGCACCCCGCATGGGTCATGCAGATGCTATCGGGAAGGTGGAGGAGGCAGTGACACTGACCTCAGGGCCCCATGCTGCCTCTTGTTTTTTCGGGCTTCATTCCACAAAGGAGTCAGCCTCTCTTCTGTCCCCTGAAGGCTGTTTTCAAAATCACACCCTAAGCAGACAGTTTTATTTACCAGGAAATCTTGGCAGGATCTTGACTTGTTAGTAGAGTAGAGATGGGGGGAGGGTGGTGAGAAACAAAAATAGTTGAAATGATCACACTTTCTGAAACCGAGATGAAAATTGGTGTCTGTAGCAAACTCACCTAATTAGAATGAAGTTAATTTCCTTCTCTTTGTTTAAGGGGAGCAGTCATTGTCGGATGAGATGGTCACAGGTTAGATCTGGAGCTGGGGGTGTTTGCTTTATGGACATGAAAGCATTAATTGCGACTTTCTTTGTTGGAAAAGAGCCTCAGTTTCTGAGAAGGAGAAAGAGGAGCAAAGAAAGGCCAGTGAATGAGTGAGTGGGTGGGTGATGAGAACAGGAGGGGAAGGGGACAGCCTTGGCGTGGGCTGGGGACTGACCAGCAGACTGGAACGCGTCCTCATGGGAGAGCCTGGCACCTGTCCCAGCCGGTCACTGGAACACTTTACAAACAGAACCTCTGATTCGGGGAGACAGTCTCTCCCGAGAGACAGCACCTTTTTTTTTTTTTTCTTTAAAAGATCCCCTGGTCCTCTACTCTAACTTGATTACTATTGGCTTTAGTTTCTTTACCTCCCGTTTGGGGCACTTCCCTGGCCTTATCTCTGCCAGCCAGGTCAAATGAAGCCAGGGCACAGTAGGGAGGGCAAAATTTAGGCTTTGAAGTTTGGGACTCCGCTAGCTGACTTCTCCCATCCCTAAATTACTGAGCCTACCTGGACCTCCCAGAATCTGAGGCCTAAGTGAGGTGAAATTAAAGGTGGTCCGGGATCCCATCCTCTCAGCATTCGGCCCCCCAATTCATTCCCAGTTAACCCCGACGTTGCCAACTTAATGAAACCTCTTGCCTCCTTCACGCATCTGCTGCCTCCAACCGATCGTTAACCCGATGGGTCTCAGGAAGTGGGCACTGCAGCCCCGGCCCGGTGCGGAGACAAGCCCGGACCCCGGACGGAGGCGGGTGGAGAAGGGGCCGGGATCAGCGCAGCCCCATCCCTGCGCCGGACCGTGCAGCCACTTGCTCGCCCAGCCCGCCCAGCCCGCCGCAGCCCTTCCCCGATCCCGTGGCCGCAGCGCTCTGACCGATTTGGCCCGGTGGCGGCGTCCGGGGCGGGGGCGGGGGGGGGCCGCGGTCCCTGGGAACGGCCCCGCCCCCGCCTGCGCGCCGCCCGCCAGGAGTCCGCGGGGAGGAGACTCCGGCGCAGAGCGGGGCCGCGAGAAGCGGGAAGGGAGCGTGGGGAGCCGCGGGGCCGGGGCCGGCCCAAGGGCGCCCTCGCCTCGGCGCTGGACGTGGGGGGCCCGGGCGGAGGCGGAGGCCGGCGGGCGCGGAGAAGTTTGGCGGCGGCGGGGCGGGCGTCCCGGGGTCGCGAGGCGGCGGCGCAGGGCCCGGGGCCATGGGGGCGGGGGCGGGCGCGGGCGGCGGGGCCGGCGCGGAGGCGGCGCGGCGCGCACCAAGTCCCCTGAGCGGCGCGGCCGCCTCGGCGCAAAGTTAGCCCTGCGCCCCGGCACGAGCCCCGCAGCGGCCGCCGGCCCCAGACCCCTCCTCGGCATGGGCGAGCACCCCAGCCCCGGCCCCGCAGTGGCCGCCTGCGCCGAGGCGGAGCGCATCGAGGAGCTGGAACCCGAGGCCGACGAGCGGCCGGCGGCGGCGCCGGAGGACGTGAGTGCCACTTCCCCCGCCCGGGCAAACTTTCTGGGGGGCGCTAGGGGGAGAGCTGCCCCCGACTCGCCCCTGCGGGGTAACTTGGAGGTTTCAAGGTGACGCGGGAGCGCCCGGGATTGGCCGGGTCCCCGCGGGCGAGAGGGGGCGGAGGGACCGGTCTCCCCTAAACGTGCGAGCGCCACCCCCTCTCGGGCTCCCGCGGCTTCCCTGCGGGAAGCAGCCGCGGTCGCTGCGCCGGGGACGCTTCGGCCGCCGGAGCCCCCTGCCCGCGGCTGGTGCAATGCCCGGGACACGGCGTTTTCCCGCAGAGGCGGACGCGTCACAGCAGTGACTCCCCTCCCCTCCCACTCGCGACCTGCTGGCTCTCTCCGCCCAGGGAAGGAGCCGGCGCCGCAGAGTCCCCGGAACTCGGCTGGCTGACCGGCCTGGCGACCCCCTTCTTCACTCCCAGTTTAGCTCCCGCCCAGCACCTGCCCTGTCGCGACACTGATTGCCATTCAAGCTGGCTGCTGCCCCTGAACCTGGCGGGAGGAGGGGGAGGAGTGCAGGCAGAGGTTTCGCTCTCAGAAAGGGGCCCTGGAGTCCCCGAATAGTCGGTTCCAACATTGGTCCCCTAGCCAGGATGGGGAGGGGCTGCCCCAGAGGGCTTCCCTGCCATCTGCTGCTCGAGTCTCCCTTTCTTGGGTCCGGGGAGCCATCGGTGGAGCTGGCGCTGGGGAGTCCTGGGGTTTCCTAAGCTTCTCCCTCGCGAGGTTAACCTGCACAGAGAGGTGGAAAACTGGCCAGACACCGGGCCCTGCCCGGTTTCTCTCTCAGGGTGGGGAAATGGAAGTGAAGCCAGGCCCCCCAGCTCCCCCGCCCCAACCTACCAAACCTAAACCGTAAAGTCTGAGTGTGTGTGTTGGGGGCGGGGCGCTTAACATCTTCCCTCCCTTGGGCTCCTGGTAGAACCTCTTGTCTTCACTACTTAAACAGCCTTGGAAGAGACTGGGTGGGTTTCAGAGCATTAGAGGAGACCCTTCCCCCCAAACTACAGGCAAAATGTTAGTGGTTGTGCTGGGGTGAGTTTTCCTGAAGAAAGGGGTCTCTGGCTCTGCAGCAGATCTGAGGGAATGGCACCTGGGCATGCATTCCCAGGCGTGGGAGTGAACGTGGGTATAAGCTTTATAGTTACTAGAAGTTATCACAGGCCCCTGGACAGTTTGGTCATCATTGAGAATCAACCTTGTTCTGCTCATCCCTCTGCCTGCCTGTCTTGGGAAGAGAGAAAAGGGACACTCCTCACCCCTCTCCCACCTGAGTTCCGTTCCTTCGCTCAGTGCAGACTCATTTGGAGAGCTCGTCCTAAGTTTTCCCTGGTCTCTTGGTGGGTCCCTAAATCTGGGGAGCATCTGGGAGGCTATATCAGAAATATTATGGGGCTGCAGAGGCTTTGGTGATAAGTATATGTTTCTTTCTCTCCTCTTCCTCCTCTCCTGCCTGGCCTCACTTTCTACCAGCACTGGAAAGTCCTGTTTGATCAGGTATGTGAGCAGTTAAATCACCCCCCTCCTTCCTTCCAGCCAACCTGAAATCAGTCTCCTTGCTTGCGTGGGCTTCCCTAGCTCTACACTCCTGAGATGGTGACGTGGGGTGGGGGTGTGGCTTAGTGCATCTCAGGCTCTGAACGACTTTGCTCTCCACCGCTCTCCAGGTTTCAGGAGGAGGTGGTGGGCTCCCCTGAGACATCCTTACTTCCCTCCCGCCTCCTCTCAACGATGCTTCATGAGAGCTGGGTTTATACTACATAGAAATTGGGCAATATGTATT
Source organism: Pteropus medius (assembly GCF_902729225.1). Taxonomy (NCBI): domain Eukaryota; kingdom Metazoa; phylum Chordata; class Mammalia; order Chiroptera; family Pteropodidae; genus Pteropus; species Pteropus medius. Next base: position 11,060,013 of record NW_024349799.1, on the reverse strand, counting down.
GAGAGCCTGGGACGTTCTCTATATATCAGTGGGTTGCAGTCGGGGCTGGGGAGGTGGGGGAAGGGTGTAGGTCCATCATGGTAGATCCATGACCACCACGGAAGTCAAATCTCTGCCATCCTTAGAGGGTGACTCAGTATGGGCTCTTTTGAAAGCTAACTCTAATTTTGCAGCAGGAATAGGGGGATTAGGGAAAATAGTATGTGATTGATTATTTGCAATGCCTAGAGTCTAGGTGTGGGGAATGGAGTTGGGAGTGCCACCTTTGGAATCTGGAGATGGACATTTGACCTTCAGCCAGGAAATGGTTCCACCATGCAGAAGGAGAGGAGGCAAGAGATGTCCCAGTGTGGTGGCATAGTGAATGCTGCAGTCCTGGGGTGACAATGATTGTGCCATGAAGTTTGTGCAACTTTAAGAGACCAGCCTGACTGGGCCAGAGGGAATGTGTTTTGTTGGAGAGGGAGATAAAGCTGAAAAAGAAGCTCGGACCAGACTTTATCCTGTTGTAGACAGGGGAAGCCTTTAAACGTTTTTTTTTATGGGATCCGAGCCATGCTTGGGGAAGATTCTATGTGATAGCAGGATGGAAGTGAGGGGGACTTCAGGGATGAGAGACACTAGCTAGGACCCTGCTGCAGTGCATGGACATAAACACCTTGACTTGGAAGATGACAGAATGGAAAAGAAGAGGGACATGATGAGAGAGACTCAGAAGATCTTACTAGACCTGAATAGATGAGGTGAACCACTTAGAAAACTGGAGATTCTGAATCTGTGAGGAAGAGGAAGTCAGGTTTGGGGTACGGGGTGGCAAAATGACAATTTAGGTTTCAGACAAGTTTAGTTTGAGGAGCTAGCTAAATGCAGATGCCCAAGTGGGACCAAAGACTCAGAATTGCAGCTTGAAAGGCATGGCGGGCCTGGGGGAAATATAGGGGTATCATCTACGTTAACACAAGACCTGGCTATGGTTTGGGGAGGATCCAGCAGCTACCGTTCCGCTGTGGTAGTGCGTCTCTCCCTTGGCTCCTGAATGCCACCCACTCTCCCTCTGGCTCCTGTATGTACAACAGCTGCTGGCCCGATGCCCCGAGGCAGGAGAAAGCCGCTTGCTGCCACTGATACCAAGACCAGCGAGCTGCCAGCCCTTCACACCTCTTGTCAGATTTAGAATCAGAACCTAGAACATAGTGTAGCATTCGTTTTTTTCTCTGTGTCTGTCTTTCTCATTTCATTAATTTCCTTTGCTGGTCCCTGTGTGTGTGTTTACATTTTTAAATGAACTATTTGGGTTAATGGAGGAAAACTTTTAGTAGGAAGAATTTGGAACTTGAGGGAGCAGAGAGAATGTGTAGCACATAATATTAGCAGGTGGTCTACGAAATCCAGTTTCTCCCCCGGGGAGGATGTCCTCAGTGTCACCAAGACCATCCCCCTGTTTCTGAGAAGGCCCATCCAGAAGCCATTCTGGTCAGGTGAAATGAATTCTAGGAAAGGAACTTTTAAAACTTACTCTGGACAAACAACTTTTCTCACAAGTTCTACATGTCTACTCCTTATCTCTTGTGTGGCATTAGAAGCCCATTTTTGTCATCTTCCTGTTGGTGCTTTGGTTGAAGGAGAGCTGCACCAGAGCAGGGCTGGACCTCTGGCGGATATCCAATCCTTCCGTGTTTGTCCCCCGACTTTGTGAAGTCACTACTGGACTATTCCCCTGATAGGGCTAAGTGAAGAGTAGGTACGAAGCTGCACAAATGGATATACAGCTTCATAAGGACGTCAGGTTATTCAGAAAGCTGAAGCATTTTATCCTTCTTGTCTCTTCCTCTGGGCCTGTCTTAAGGTGGGATTTGGTGATGGTGAACTTGGTGCACTTAGGAAGGAATATCTGGCTGGGACTTGTCAGGAGCCTACCTACCATCTCCCACAGAGTTAGAGAGCCCTGATGGGTCAATCTGTGATGAATACAACATCTCTCAGAGTCCCTGCAAGCTGCTGTGATCCTAGAGTTCATTTCCACAGGTCAGTAGGGTGGGAGGCTGGCCCCAGTCAGTCCTCCTTCCCTCCTGGATCAAGGGGATACCAGTGGTCACCTGGTTTCAAACTGAGATCTGCTGGATACTTTTTCCAGGTGTCAGGAATTAAATTGGACCTGTCCATGCATGCTGTCTAGTTCTTCAACATGTAGAGTAGCTTTGATCCAGCATAAGGCTAATTGGGCCCCAAGAGTTAGAAGTCATGACCTTGGCCTTGTGGTCTTACATGGTCACCTCTCAACTAATTGGTCAGGATGCCTTTTCTGGGTGTTGGAGGTGAAGCAAACAGGTGACCCTGGTCCCTTGGAAGTTTACCCAGCTTTCCCCTTGGCATTCTAAGCATTTGTCTGGTCTGCTCAAGCAGGCGTGTAGCACGCCTTCCCTCCTCCCCGCTCCTCAGTCTTCTGCATAGATCCCAGAAGTTATAGCAGGCAGGAAACCTGAAGATCATTACTTCTACCCCCAGATGTCCCATGTATTTGTTTCCAATTTTAACTTCTGCTTGAGGGAATTGTCTTTTCATATCTTTGGGATCTTAATGGTTTTCCTAAATATTAGATTTTAAAGTTACCTTAAATATTAATCTTTTGTTATAATGTTGTGGTAAAATGTTTTATTTTTTTTTACAGTTGAATCTGTTGGGCTTTCCCTTCACAATTCCTTCAGTCGCTTCAGACCTGAGACAGTTTTCATCCCTTTTCAGATCTCATAAATATAAACTTTTATTTGCTACCACTACTTCTATGATTAAAAAAAGATCATCTAACCCTTTACCCAGATCTTATTTCTATCCAGTTACACCAGCATAACCTATTAAGAAATGCTTCCTTTATACATTGTTTGAGAAATGTTATCATTTGGTAAATTTTTATATGTGGTTAGGTATATTTTAGGTTTTTGATCTATTCCACTGATACTTTCAGTGTTTCTCAGGTAATGTACCTTTTAGTTATTGCTTTATATTTGTGTCATAGCTTTCCTACAGGCTCCTCTTTTTAAGGTTATGTTTTGATAGCTTCACTCTCAGTCCCTTCCTGCTCTCCAGGGATCTGTACTCCAGGACCCAAGGTCAAATAGGAGGTCAATAGCAGATATGGGACTGGAGCCCAGTTAACCCATAAAGGGCTTCTGGGGTTAGAAAACCATTTCCAGGTTCTTAAAAATGTCTTCAAGATCTGCTAATGTTGAATGAGCAAAAGGGCTTGGAGCTGAGTTCTGTTAATTCACACAACACAATTGCTTTCAAGCTCAAACAAGCAAGAGGGAAAAGGAAGAACTGATAATAACTTGATCATGTCTCGCTTTTTTCATTCCCAATGAGAACATGTATATCCTAGGCCCCAAAAAGAGACCCCAACCCTGCTAATCTCCCAGAAGGAAAGTGGACAGCTCTTGATTATCCTACCGAAATTATAAACGTTAATTATAAATGTGCGATGAACAGAACCCAGGCTGTTTAGGTGGGCTACTGGGAACAGAACCCTGGATTTAGATTCATGTATACCTGAGTTCAAGCCTTACTGACTTTTGGAACTGGGGGCAAGTGACATTAGCTCTCTGAGCCTAAATTTCCTCCTCTGTAAAATGGAGGCAATCATTTTTAACTCCAGGCGTGACTGTGGGAATTCAAAGGAAGTAGAAACTCTCTTTGCAATGTCAGATAATCAGTGGACATTCGACGACTGTCTCTTGAGTGGGAATCAGAAACCTCTGGTAAGAAGCACAGGGCCACTTCTGAAATCCAGATCCCCCACAGGGAAGGTGGCGGCCTCTCTAAACCAGCTCCTTCCCAATCCAGACTCTGGAGAGAGCCACCTCTGAGCCCAGAGGATTTTTCTGCTTGCTTTCCCCAGTGTCTCCCTGCCCAGCTCCTTTCTCTCCAGCCTGGTAGTCTTTCTTTGGCTTGACCCTGAAGCCCACCTCATTTGTACTCCTTCTGCAAGCTGGTTTAAGGGGGTTCTAGTTCCTGAGAAGAGGTTCAGATGAGACTGCCGAATGGATTAGTGAGGAGCTGCAGAGAAAACACCCACCCCAGAGACCCAGGCATTGATGGCAGCCCCTGGAACACAATTAACTGCAGAGAGGGACACAGCCCCAGGCTTGACTGCAGCCCTTGCTTGGGCTCTGTCCCTCCAGCCCCTTACCAGGGCCCTTGAGGCCGTGGACTTCTGTCCACCACAAAGCCAGCTTCCCTACCCTGCTCTTGCCCCAGTGACCCCATCACTCATGCTGAATTAATACTTTTCTTTCTGACCACTCAGAGAAATGCATTTGGTAGTGGTTGAGTAGTGGGACCAAGGAATCTGAGATCGTTTGCTGTCTGGCTGGCTGCCCGCCTGACACATAACAGGTATGCACATGTTCAAGCAAACAACAAAGTAAACTACAGCCTTGCATGACTTGTCGGGTTCAGATCTCCCCTTTAGGGACAGGCCCTTTCTGTGGGGCTGCTTCATTCACGTTGGGCCCTCTGGGGCTGCTAACACCTCAAGCACAATAGATTGATTATTAGGAGGTCGATGGAAGCATCTTCCCAAATCACTCATTTTGCAAATGAAGAACCAGAGATCAGCGACCTTCTGAGGTCACTTGGAGCAGTAGTGTCAGAGCTGGGACTAGAGCCCAGCTCTGCTCCCTCTCTGACCTGTGTTCCTACCACCAGGCCTTGCAGATTTCTGTTTGTTTACTTGGCACCCTGAGTGACTAAGGCAGTGGAGAGAACACACATCTGGCTCAAATCCCAGTTCTTTTCCTAGCTGTGTGACAATGGGCAAGCCAGGTAACTTCCTCAAGCCTCAGTTTTAGTTTTCTCATGTATAAGCTGCTTAGAATAATACCCTCCCCTCAGGGTTGCTATGAGGCCTAACAAATGCATGCGTATAGCACTTAGCATAGTATATAGTGAGCACCTGATACATATGGTTATTATGTTACTGGAATTTAAAGAAATTAAAAATAACCTCTAAGTGTTGAATCAAAGTGTCCAGCTCCCCGGTCTGGGGTTCCTTCCACCCTGCCAAGCTGGCTTCTTTAGGGCAAGAGGAGCTGGAAAACCACTTTCCCCAAAACTCCAGAGAGGAAGAGAAGTTTTTGGACAAAGGCTGCCTGAGAGTGCTGACACTCATGTGTTTGCCCTCTGCTCACTCACTGGCTGGTCTGCCTGCGTGGCAGAGGGTGAAGGATGAGAACAGGGGCCCAGAGCAGTCTATTTTGTTACAGAAATGAGTTAACGTGTATCTTGCGTTGTGAACCCCAGGTTGTAGCCTCACCTTGCGTATGCCCTGCCAGCTTTCTTGAAGAAAAGTACAGGTTTGAATCAAAATATTTCTTTGAGAGAGCGAACATTGAGTGTCTGCTATGTGCACATATGTTCTTGTCTCATTTTAAGCTCTCAAAAGCCCTGTGAGGTGAGTTGTGCTATCCCCTTTACAGAGGAGGACACTGAGGCCCAAGGGAGCGGGGCTTGCCCAAAGACACAGCAAGTGAGTACCCTTTGCAGAGGAAGGGATGTGCTTGTGCACGAGGCCTCTGGGTGGCTTCTGAACTGGCAGAGGGCCACAGGAGAGGATGGAGTTAGGTGACCCTTTGTCCTGCCCACCCTGCTCCTGATCAGAGGTTTGTATCACACTCCCTCCTTCTCCCTGGATTCTCCCAGTGCTCTTTCTTTTCTGGGGAACCACAGGGACACTTTGGTGGCTTCATGAAGAAGCAGCAGGAGGAAAGGGAAAGCATAGGCAGATGTCAGCCGTTGCCCCTGCCCATACCCACTTCCACCTCTCTCTGCCTGTGGCTCCCCTGGGATTCCTCCTGCTTTATGGCTTTAGTCCCCAGGCAGCTATGATGGCTGGACCTGGATCAGTCAGCTTGGGCATTATGTCTGCTCCTGGGGACCCAAGAGGCCTGCCTCTGAGTCACAGACCCCAGCTGTCCCCTCAGAGTCTGCTGAGGAGGCCTATGTGGGCATGCTGTACACAGAGTCTGTGTACCTCCAAGGCCTTTTGGGGTTGGGAGGGGCTCTGAAAGAGGGGAAGCAGGATATGCCAGGAGGCTGTCTGTCAGGGTGGAGAGGGACAGGGCCTGGTAGAAAGAGTAGCCCCCAGCCACTCACTGCTCACCCAATCCCAGCTTCCTGCGGTCCAGGGGAAGTTTGAGAGGTCGTCTTCTCCTCATGGCCCAGGCGTTGAGAGAGCTGGGTATGTTTCTGGAAATATGTTTATTATTCAGTGGCTCAGCCTGGATTCAGGTGAGGATGCCCAGTTCTCTGCTGAGGGAAGGGTGTTCTTGCTCCCAAATCAGTCTGCCGATCTCAGATCCTGGAGTTTAGCTGTTTGACTCAGCGGGAGGGGGAGGGCCCAGGAGCCCGGCTGGGGCTTCTGGGAGAAGCCCCTTGACAGGGATGAGCTGCCTCTCCCCAGACTCTTGCGGTGGCAGCTGAAACAACAGAAATGATATAACCAGGAATCCTAAAGTTACCTAAGCTTCACCAGCTGTCAGAGGCCTGCCTGGCCAAATCCCAGGGGAGCCCAGGGGCCCCTTGTGCTCCACCTTAGGAGACCTAAGGACAGGAGGGGTCAGGACCCGGTTTATAGGAAGCGGTCTCTCTTCTTCCCAAGGAGGCTAGATGGTGCCCAGTTCTACGCTCCAGCATTGCCTTTGGGCAAGTTGTTTATCTCTGTGTACCTCGTTACAGGGTCTGTTAAACGGGACTGATCACACTTACTCTAAGACTGGCATGAGAATAGAAGTGATAAAATACTTGTAAAACCAGTATTTCAGTCAGGGGAATAGTGTGAAGTGGTTTTCTCAATGTGGTGAATTACCATCCTCATTCGCAAGGAAGGAGAGCTGGGAGAGAAAGCTGCTACTCCCATAACCTCGCTTCCTGACCTTGGCAGCTGCAGGCCTGGACCTAATTTATGGGGCTGTAAATATCCATGAATGTGCCAGAGTTCCCTGGTGGGCTCTGGCTGTTGGGTGGGACAGTTCTGCTGAGCCATAAACTCCTGGGCAGCCTCGTTAATTCTGCTCTATTATTCGTGAGGAGCCAGCAGATGAGCCGTGGTGACACCCCCTGCCCCAAGTGGGGGGCAGCTGCCTGCACCTTCCTTTTTCCCAGCACACATGCCCTGTGGTCATGTCCCAGGGCTCATTCTGTCTCGGTGGACAGGCAGGAGACAGTGGGGCTTGGGGAGAAGACTTCCTTAGATTCCCGTTCCCAGCATTCCAGACCTGAGAGGACTTCACCAGGATGACACCCCAGGTACTGCCTTTGGGGTCCTTCAAAGTGCCCCATACCGTGTCACTGAGGTCCTGGCCCTCTCTAGATCAAAGATAAGGAGAGTGTCTTCCTGGGAGAGAGAAGGGAATTCAAATGCTGGGAGCTGGGAATAGACATGTAATTGTCCTGGAAGTGAAGTTTGTGCAGATCACACATACAGAATATGTGTGAAACAGACGTATTCCTTTCTTCTTTCTCTGCGGCTTCGGCTTCGGCTTCGCTGCTGCTGAGTACATTTGGAGCCTTGGCCGGGCTCACTAGCCTGTGGCGGGCGGGGAGAAGTGGCGCCGCTGTCCCGGGTGCTGAGCAGGCAGATCCCAGTTCCTGCGAGATTTGTTCCCTGAGAGCTCAGCTCAGCAGCCCTTTAGGCCAGTCACTGCTTCCTCAGCTTCTCTTGGGGCCCGGCATCCCCCTCAGCCCTCTCTCCGGTTGAGACCTGGATCTGGCTGACCTCTGACTTTGCTGGAGGACACCAAAGTGCCAGCTGCCTTGAGGGCCTGTGCCACTCAAGATAGAGGCAAAAGGCTGGTTCAGAACTGACACAGGGGCTGGGTATCACAAAAGGGAAAAATGACTCTACTATAGACTCATGCATTTTTCCCAAAGAGTGTTTTCATGGAGTGTTGCTGTAGGGACAAAAAAAATAGTATGATCGAAGATCCAGTAAGTTTGGGAAATACTGGGCTGAACAAAATCAGACAGCTTTCTCCACTGTAAAACCTTATAGGGGCCTTAACATGGTTTTCTGCATCATACCCTTCCAAAAGGGTTTCTCAAACTTACGGGATCATAGAACCCTTGTTTCAGGTACCATCTTGGCCTGGTATTCCACAAAACACACGTTGGGAAACCTTGAGCCAGTTTTGTTTCACGTAACTGAACAGGTTAGAGAAAAACAAGGAAGAGCAAGGCTGGAAGAACCCCAGCCGACCCCCGTGGAAGAACCCCAGACTGTTCCCATGTTGACCACTAACTCACTCTGTAACCTTGAGCTAGTTTCTTTTGCTCTCTACACCTGCTTCCCCATCCATAAAATGAGCATGATGCCTGGCTTATAGTCAGTTCTTAGTACATATTTATTAAATGAACGAATGAGGGGACTGAACTGGGGTCTACCAAACTCTTTTTAGACACGGCATCCTAATGATGGGAGAGTGCAGCCTTAGGGCCCCTCCACCTGGATGTCAGTCCATCTGCACCGATTACCAGCTATTCAAACTTGGCCAACTCAGGTCTTGATGCCCTGTTTTTCTCTCCAGTAAAATGGAGCCCATAATAGTACCAACCTCATAGGGTTGTTGTGAGCTTTAAACGAGAGGACAATATAATTTCTCATCCAAATTAGGACCATTTTGAGGGTGAAAGGGGCAGTGTTATGATCATGCACAGACAATAGGTATAAACCAGGACTGTCTCAGGCAAACTAGGACACAGGGTGACATGAGGGTTCAATGAAGCAGCGCCTAGCAGGCATTCTACATACACAGCTCCTACTGTATTGTTCAACCAGGTAGAATGCAGAAGGCCAATACATAAAACAAGTCACAGTGGGGCTGCTCAGCAATCTCCTTCCCATCGTTCTGAACCTCAGAGGTCCCGTAGCCCCTAGAACTCTGCAGAGTAGTTTAAAAACCATAGAGGTCCCTTTCAACTCTACTGGACCATGGGTTATGATTCCCTGACCCCTATTCCCAGCGTCACCAGGTGACAGCACAGATCTCAGCCGCCACCCCCCATGTGGAGCTATCTTATCCTGATCCTGAAATTTCTGTCACCCTTTGAACAGGGATGCAGAGTAGCCCCCATGGGCTGTATGGGTTGTAAGTTTCTCTTTCATACCCCGTTTGCATTTGTGTTTATATGCTCAGGGTTGGAATGGACCCCCTGCGTCTCTCTGAGAAGGGAGAGTTCCTACCACGTGATCGATGGAGAAACTGAGTCAGTGTGTTTAGTGATCTGCCCTGAGATAGCACAGCAGCTAGGGATGGGGGCTCCTTCCAGAACTGTCCCCACCATTCCTTGTCCCAGAGAAAGGGAAGGAGCCCTAGGTGGCAACAATACAGAGAGAATTTGGTGGGTCCTTTTCTTAGCCTAGGTCATAAGTGCACTAGGAAGGGTCCACAGTGGGAGATGGGATACATGGCAAAGTATGTGTGGGTGCCCTCTCTCCCACCTCCCGTGGTGGGGCGGGGTGGGGGAGGAACTGGTGACCTAGAGGATTAAGGGGCCAGAGGGCTGGGTGCTGGTAGGATTAAAGTCTCCTGGGAGCCTCTCCCCACAGAGCCTCTTGGCAGCTCTTTTCAAGGCCGAGGCAGGTGGGCGGAGCTGTGGGAGGGGCAGCCCTCACTTTGTGCCTTTCTCCTCCCCATGATGCCGCCAGCCTCCTCCACTCAGTCTGATTGTGGACTTGGCCTCCCCCTCCCTGCACAGTGCTGGGCCCTATTCAGGAGGCAGCTGCAAGGATGCTCCAGACTTCTGGCTCCCCGCTGGGCCCCTGCCTGCCCATTCACAGCCTTATTTTTCTGGCTGCCCTGCCACCCCCATACCAGCCCCAGTCAGGCTGCCTCCAACCCACCCAGCCCAGACCTCATCCTGAGGGTGCCCCACTGCCAAAAATGGGTGAATCTAGGGCATAAGGTTCCAAGATAGGGAGATTTGAAGCCTTCAGTGCATTAATAACAAGAAAATTGCATTGGTAGGGTTTGTTTCCCCAAAAGCTCTAAGCCACGTTACAGGTATGACCTCATCCCCCATAGCTGCCATGAAGGGTCAGCCAAGCCCCCAGGGCAGGGCTGCTCCCTGCTTTGCTGTGAATAAGGTAATTGGAGTTAGACACTGAGTCTGGGTGACCCTGGGTCCTGGAGAGCACTGTACCGCGTTTGCTACAACTCACCACAACTCGAGGGTACGCTACCCTGCTTGATAGATGAGGTGATTATGGCTCCAGATGGTCACCCTAAATTACACAAACTGGTTAGTGGTTGAGACAAGATTGGGATTTTGCTCCTTGCAGCCTCCTTCGGAAGCTTCCAGCTGCCTCCTGGGGCATTAGGACCTACCTCTCTCCCTGCTCTGCACACATCCTCTCTCCAGCTCTCCCTGTGTTTCTTCCTCTTTTTGTCTCCCTCTCTGCCTCCTGCCTGCCGGTGCCTCATGCCCCGTCAGCTTCTGCTCATGCTGTCATCTTCCCAGATGTTGGGGTTGGTGGTTGGAAGGTGTCCTGTATATGTTTGTGGAGCCCAAGCAGCGGGCCCCATCCCTGCCTCTCCCTCCCCACTAGTTACCCTCCTTCATCCCTGAGGCTTCATTATTAGGGTAGCGATGACCCCCATTGTCTGGCCTGTCTGGCCCTGGCAAGAAAGGTAGAGTTTTGGCAGAGAAGTGAGGCTCGGCCTGATTCCAGCTCATTCTCTGCAGTCTGGAGCCTATAATGTGCTTGGGGCAGGACTGGCAGACGTGGTAGGAGGTGGGGGCTCGGGGCAGCCCCTGTCACTAGGACAACAGCAGGGAGCCCTAGAGGGGGAGGGGGAACAGGGAGCAGGTGGTTCTTTGTGTAGAGCTGGAATGAGGGAGAGGGGTCCCTGCCTGATCCCAGCCCCTCCACCCCACTGCCCCTTCAAGCCTCCTAGGCCTCCCCTGGGAGGGGATTGGTACCTCTTTTCCCAGCAAATGCAAGGCCATTCAGCTTCCTCTCCCTGGGCTGAGTCAGGAGAGACTCCATGCTGTGAAGCAGACCACTGTCCCCCTGCAATGCTCATGGGGATGGGGACAGAGGGTGGACTTTCCCTGGACTCAGGGCTGCTTTTCAACCCCTGCCCCTAGCCCCCATCAGCCCACTCAGCATGAGGGCCTTGTGGGACCAGGCCCAGCCGGTGAGACCCGATGGCCTGTGCCAGCCTGTGGGGAGGGGAGGGGTCTTAGGCACCAGAGAAGGAGGCCCTCCCTGCCTGACTTTGCCACTTTCCCTCTCTAGGCTTCACTTTCCTGTCTGAGCAATAAGGAGGTCAGAACCGTTATGGTTTGCGGTTCCTTCCTGCTTTTAAAAAATCTCTAGTCTACGCCATGCCACCCTAAATGTGCCCAATCACGTCTCATCTCGGAAGCGAAGCAGGGTCGGGCTGGGTTAGTACTTGGATGGGAGACCACCTAGGAAGACCAGGTGCTATAGGGATAAAAATATCCCTATAAGGGATTGTAAAATAAGGGATTGTAAGCTGACAAGTTCCTTGCAATCTGTGAGGTCAACCAAGGGTTGCCTCGCCTAAAAAAAAAAAAAAATAGTGTGGGCCTGTGAGACTCCTAGAGCCCCGTCCTCTCTTGGGTCAGCACTCACCTCTTTGTTCTTTAAGTTTTGCTTCTGGCAGCAGAACAGCCTGACGACTGAAGGTAAGTGGCAACCAGTGCTGGAATAGAGGCAGCGCTAAGAGGGTAACTAGTGGGCGTGGAACCCTGGCTCTGCCGCTTGCTGGCACGTCACGTGACCTGTGTTCATTTCCCCATGTCTCTATTTCCTCATCTGTAATATGGGGATAATAATAGGACCTACTTTATAAAGTTGTTCTCGGAGGTCAAAGAAATTATATGCATGAAGTGTTTAGAACAGTATTTGGCCCAAAGAAGACACTCAGCAAATATTAGGTATTTTTATTCTTGAAAATCCTTATGGAGCAGAGATAGGTGAGTTTTCTGAAATGCTCTATTGCGTGAACCAGATAAGTGTCATCCCTGAAACCTGGTGTTTGGGGTTGAGAGTGGGGACCCATGCCAGTTTTTTAAGTGGGTTTCCTTAGAAACGTCCTCTCTCATTGAGTTCTGGGGAGAGTTGAAATAGCCCATGACTTGTGAGTCTTAGCTATTTCTCTTGGATCGTCTTACAAGTGCTGTACATTATGTGACATGCCAGAATCAGCCTTCCTAAAATAGTCCTCATTGACCTTATCTAGAAAAGGGGGAAACGTGGGTTTGGTCTTTTGGGCTCCCTTGTCAAGCACACATGGACATCATGGTGTCTGTTTGCCTTTTAAAATCTCAGCAACCCACTGCAGTGTCTCCAGGATGCAGTGAACTCGTGTGGGGAAGCATTTGTGAACAGGAAAGCTCTTGGCATCACTAAGAGATGGTTAGTGCCGTTTTGTAGCCAGGTGTGTGCTGTGGGGGGATATTGGGTAGATTCTTCAAGGAAAGAAGGGCTATAGAAGAGAGCCAGAAAGGTTATGTGTGTCTCTGGGAGAGATGAATAAGATCCTTTTCTAAATGAACCTATGAGACTTTCCTTGGAAAATAGCACTTGTCTATTTATCCAAACATCCACTACTTATTCACCCAACAAATCTTTATTGAGTGTCGATTATGTCAGGCTCTGTGCTAAGCATTGAGGTTACGTTGTGACATTGCCTTCGAGGAGCCAGCAGTCCAGTGAGGAGGCAAAAGTAGACAATTAGAGAGCCGTGCGGGGTGGCAGTTGGCGGTCTGTCCAAGGTGCGGACCGTGTCAGAGGAGAGACCACCCAGAGCCAGGACATCCAAGGAGCTGGGAAGGGTGAGTTGGAGTCTCTCAGGGAGACCAAGGGAGATAGGAGTCCCAGGCAGAGGGACCCAAGTATGCAAAGCTGCAGAGGGCAAATGGGCCGTGTCGCCCAGCAAAACACAGAGCACAGTGCCTTTGGGGAGCCCTACGCTGCCCTGTGTGCCGATGTGCGTGGATGTGGGCGTGGAGCCAGATGTGGAAGGGGATAATAATAGGACCTACTTTATAAAGCAAAATTTGAAGATCAAAGAGATGAGTGCTGACCCAGGCAGTCAGATGTGGAAGGACTTGCAAGGCTGTGCTCCCTGCGCCCTGGGCCTTGAGCATTCCCCGCTGGGGTCCCTCTGGCCCAGGCCCCCGATGTTCCTCATCTGCCTCCACTCATCACCTTCTCATTCCTGCTTTCCTCTTGTCCTAGGTCAGAAGTAAGGGCAGAGGGGAGGGAGTCCAACCTCTCTGAGCCTGTTTTCTTATTTACGCAAGAGACAGTTAAATCGGCTGATCTCGAAGGTCTCCAGGGCCTTCCAGGATTTTAAGTGGTTGTCCATCTCCTGTTCCGATGTTTCTCATGGGAGCCTTGGAAACATCCAAGACGCTGCCTGGGCCTCTGTTGGCGGCGGGCTGGGAGCAGGAGCTTATGAGAGGTGATGAAGATGGGCCACTTGTGGCAGTGCTGAGAAGGGGGCAGGGGCCCGCTGACCCCGCTACTTATCTGTGCTTCTCCCTCAGTTTGACCCTGGGAACACAGGCTACATCAGCACCGGCAAGTTCCGCAGTCTCCTGGAGAGCCACAGCTCCAAGCTGGACCTGCACAAAAGGGAGGTGCTCCTGGCTCTCGCCGACAGCCATGCGGATGGGCAGATCTGCTACCAGGATTTTGTCAACCTGGTGAGCACTCTGGGGCCCTCGCCACTGGGTGGGGCCTGTTTGGGGGTTGTGGCTTAGAAGACCATTTTGGACAATTAAAGGGATCTGTTGGCCTGCAGCATTGAAAAAGTCCAGGCGTCAGCAGGTGAAAAGACATCGCCAAGGACCTAGTTTCTCTCTGTCTCTCAGTGCCTTCTGCAGTGTTAGCCCATACTGAGAGAAGCCCTTGGAAATTCCAGGCCCTCCCACGGTAGCAGCAAAGTGGCTGCAGCTGTTCCAGCCCTCACATCCTCAGGCCTCACCATGAAGGGGAAGAAAGGGACTCTTACTGTGGTAGTTTCAGCACAAGGTTTGGGATTTCCTCCCTCCGACTGGCCCAGATTGGATCAGTGGAACGTGCCGATTGACTCAAACCAATCAGTGCCCACCTGTGGAGCTGGGAGTGGTGTCAGTTCTACCAAAACAAAGGGCTGGGGGAAGGAGGTGGGTGGTTATCTTTGGTAGGAGAGGAGCTGTGGTGTGGATGTTGGGAGGGTCAGGTCAGACCTCCCCAGGAGCAGTGGGGAACATGGGTTAAAGCCAGAGCTCAGCAGACCTGCTGGCCAATGTCCTGGGTTGTTGGAGGGGCTGGAGACAGGAGGCCTGTGAGTCCTGTCCAGTGGCTTAGTGTCTTTGAGTAGGGATTTTCTCCTCACTAGGGTTACTGCTGTGTTATTGCAGGGATCATGTGGTAGGACTGGAATGGGGATCAACGGGGTTAAGCAGGAAGCATTTTACCTACCATGGGATGGCGGGAATATCAGTAGAAGCTGCATGAATCTACAGGATGAATACAAGGCTGGAAGTCTGCACTTGGTTTCCCTTTGGTGAAATAGAGACGGTCGCTTCTCTTCTCATCACCCATGGAGGGGGCGAGAATGAAATGACTGGTGTGAAGTTCTCTGGGCTCCTAGAATTCAAAACCATCAGCCACGGTGGAGCCGGTACCGCTGGTACCTGTCATTGTGCCAGTTGAGCTCTGATGTGGATGCCCAGACTTTGGAATTGTTAATTGCCTCTTGGCTGAGGGCCTGCCTTTGCCCAGAGGTTAGCATGAGTACAGGGAGCAGCTGCAGGGCTTTAGGGGTGGAGGTTTCTACTGCTGTTCAGAGTGGACCCAGGAAGCAAACCTCTGAGAGGACAAGGGACAGAGCTGAGCTAAGCTGGGGAACCGCGGGAATAGGGGGACAGTAGAGATTGATGGGGTGGGTGATGGAGGTGAGCCCTGTAACTTGGAGCCCAGTGGTGCCACCAAAGACCACGGATATGAGCCTGCATAGGCCCATCCACAGCACCAGCGCCAGCGTGTTTGCTGCATGTCCTGCTTAGTCTCAGGGCAGGGTGAGGGCATGGTTGGGCTCATGAGATGCTTTTCTCCAGCAAAAGGTCCATGGAGTCCTCTGCGTGAACTCACAACAGCAGGTTACTTGTTGCTGTTGGGATTTCTCTATTCAAGTCCTCAGCTGGAGTGGACTGTGAGTCCTTGAGAAAACTATTTGCCCTCTCAAAGCTCTGGTCCCCATCTTTATAATGTGGGGATAGCACTGTGCATCAAATAACTAAGAGGGCATTCTCTTTTGCTGCTGTTCACACATCTGTCTCTCCTTGTAAGCTCTGTGAGGCCCAAGACTGTGGTTACTACTGTGCCCAGCACAGTTCTAGGCACAGCAAGGGTGCAGGTGAACAGTGAGTGTGTGTGTGTTCACCCTGCTTCTCCGGTACTCTTGCTGAGCCCATCCCTGTCTTGGGTCTTCAGGGTGTGGCCATGGGTGTGTCTGTGAGTAAGTGTGCAGTGCATGCCTATGTACATGCTCACACTTGGGGATTGAGAGAGAGGATGGTAAGAGTGGCTACCAAATAACTTCCTGATATGATCCTGTCTTGGGCTCGGAGTGTACATGGAGCCCCAAGCTCTGCCTGTATTTACAGAACTTCCAAGCCACTAAGAGCCAGATCCAAGCTTTGTAGTTATGGAGGGGATGAGAATCGGGAATCTTTGGAAGGGGTTCATCTAGGAGGGCCTCCTGGGGCTGGAAGCCAGATTTTGAAGGTGAGAGACCACAGAACCCGGGAGGGGGAAAGGGCACTGCAGAGAGAGGCTCCACTGACCTGCTCTGAATCAGATCCTCCCCAGGTACTTGCCCCCTGACAGGGCTTTAAACCTCTGTGCCTTGGTCAGGCATGGTTCGCCTGGCCAGCCCTCTCTGGACTCCGGCCTTCAGGTTTAGCCTGATGTCCACTTTTGAGCCCACAGTCCCAGGAATACTTTGATAATCCCCATGCAAGCTACTATGGAACCGCCACTCGAGACACACTGTGGACTCTGGGGTTGGGAGAGCTATGTCTCTAGGACATCTCCCATAATGGTCTAGAATGTGGTCGTCGAGGCTAGGTAGGAAGCAATAGAAGCTGTGGGAGACCAGAAGTCAGCAAGGCTTCTTCTCATCTCTGGGAGCCAGCCTGTGTGCTGGACGAGGCAGCCAGGGCTCTCCCGAAGATGTGTCAGGGCCTCAGGCTGTGGAGGGTAGGCTCAGTCCTTACACGGGGCTCTGTGACCAGTCCCTGGGCTCACCGAGTGTTAAGGTCTCTTGAAGGCACTCGGGTGTGGTAACCATCCACAGGCACAGCTTTGGGTTCTGGTCTGGTTCTGGGGATCTCTTTACAAACTCACTGAGGGCCGCCCACCTCTTCCCAAGCTAGCATTTATAATGATGCTAACTCCTGTTCATCCTTCAGTTCTCACTCAGATCTCACCTCTGAGAAAGCCCTCCCTGACCATCTCGGAACGAGGTTGGGCTCCCTCTCGTGTGCTGCTGCAGCAGCCTTCACTCTGAACCATGATTGCTGGTTACTTATCTGTCTTGAGCACCACTGTATCCCCTATGTCTGGCAATGCGCCTGACACTTAATAGTTGCTCAGGAAATTTCAGGAAATTGTGGTGGATGGGTGATGGATAGATGGATGGAAGGAAGGTATATCGAATATGAATACAGGCTCAGGAACCTTACAGAATCTGAACTTGATGGGTTCTTAAAACACTCTGTGGTTTGGTTTCCTCATTTAGTAGAATGAGGCTATTCATAGTCCTTATGTAACAGGGAGACTAGTTGTAGCAAATGAACCAACATGTGAAGTGCTTATAACAACCCTTGACACATAAGACACACAAGTGAACATTGCTTCTTGTGAACTATTACAGAAGAGAGAGACAGATGGGATTAGGCCTGGTTGGGTTAAGTATTGTGCTGGCTGGGAAATGGGTTGGGGCTCCCCTGAGACCCCGGTTCTGACCCTGTCCCCCACTCTGTTTCTTGTGCAGATGAGCAACAAGCGGTCCAACAGCTTCCGCCAGGCCATCCTGCAGGGGAACCGCAGGCTCTGCAGCAAGGCCCTGCTGGAGGAGAAAGGGCTGAACTTCTCACAGCGGCTGATCCGCCACGTGGCCTATGAGACCCTGCCCCGGGAGATTGACCGCAAGTGGTACTACGACAGTTACACCTGCTGCCCCCCGCCCTGGTTCATGATCACAGTCACACTACTGGAGGCAAGGACAAGCGTGGGGAAGGGGCGGTTCAGCCCGGAGGGGAGGGTGGGCCAAGAGGATATCTGAGATCATGACGGGGAGGGCAGCGTCGTCACCACCACCAAAAGGCAATAGCTGAAGAGCAAACAGCAGTTGTCATTGCAATTCAGGCCCCAATACAGGGCATACATACAGTGCTGTTATCACCCCTGGACCACAAAGATACTCCAAACATTGTTACTTCAGGCAATATTCACTGCAGCAAAATCCCCATATGACCACCCCCACCAAAACAGCAGCAACAAAAACAGTGTAATGAGTTCGTTCATTTGGGGGATTTAGCCAGGCTAACTCACTAAAATCAATTTATCTTAGTTCCTCCCCAAGCGAGTAACATGGACAAGTCATTCTTTCCCCCGGGACTCCATCTTCCACCTGCGAAGCAGGAAGATCCTGTCCTGTCCTTCTCCCATAGGCCTCTTCTTGAGCAAGAGAATGGCTGGTGGTGCTTTCGGAACACAAAAGCATCGCACAAATGCTTATGGGAGGGAGTGTTTATGAGCAGGTAAAGGTGGGCTTGACATATTTTGAAAGAACATTCTCCCCTTAGGGAATCATTCAGACCAGTGTTATTCTAATAGTCTCCTGTTTATGCAACAGAATCCAAAGGTACCCCTTTCTGAATCAGGATCCATGTGTAAGGAACTCAGTTCCTTTGGCTGTTAAGCCCAAGAACCTGTGGGCCGCCCAACTTCAGCTCCTGAAAGGATGCTCAGCTTCCCTTTGGTGTTTTATAATCTCTACCATTTCTCTTCCAGAGCCACAGGGCTAATTAGCACCCCTGCATATGTTCTTGTAAAGTTCCTAATCAAACGGCAGGATCATTAAGCTTCATGGCATTCTTCTTCTTTTTTTCTAAATCAGAATAGCTGGTCTGCAGGCTAGAGCTCCTCTGTTTGTTGTTATGGCTTCATCCAAGTGTACATTGAAGTTGCGATTTTTCTGAGATATTCTTGGACTCGTTCTCCAAATGCTTACTGTGTTGGTCTATTTATTAACTTCGATTTGAAGACCAATAATAATGAGCTGCCTTGGAAGTTGTAATGTTGCCAGGCCACCTGCATCCTGTTAGGTGGACAGAATGGCACCCCAGAGAGCCCAGGGGAGTCCAGCAGCTGGGGGGCCTGAGCCATTCCAGGCTCAGCCCAGGAGGTTTTAACCCGACACTAATTACAGCTGTGTGTACGAAGGGCATGCCAGGGACCTGGCAGGCCTTCGTGTGTTTTATCTCTTTCAAAACTACGACTGCCCTGGAAGTGCAGGCATTCATATCCCCATTTTCAGATGAGGAAATCGAGAATTGGAGAACTCAAATAATTTGTCCAAGGTCATCCAGAGGAACCAGATTTTATGTCCAGCTTTGTTTCAAATTTCCAGAAACTTCAACTGAAATAACTGTTTCAAAGTCCTTGCACTAATGCTTAAAGCTTTTGTTTTACATACAGTTCTAGTAGCTTGGTTTTCTGATTCCATAACAGAGAGAAAATAGAAGGGACATGGTGGAAAGTTATTAGAAGGGACCCAGTCCTAGCCAGTGATAAAGAGTAGGAACCTGGTTACAGTACCTGTTTACAACCTGCTGACAACCTGGCTTTCCGGGAGAGGACAAAACAAAATTTAAAAGCAAACTTGAGTCTTAAAGAAACATAAGAATTTGGGGCCATTGAGTGTAAGAGTGAAAACCCCATCAATTGTTGGAGAAGACATCACTCTTATAGCCTAGATCAGTACCTGAGGCATCCTTAAAAGATTATACGTATACCCTGATTAAGAGCACAGAGACACGAATGATGCATTATAGAAAGTTCCAGGGAAAAAAAAAACAGTTAAATCCCTTTAGCGCTTAAATGAGTACGTTTCAGTCATCTGCAAAATCTACTTATGTGGAGTGTTGGTGAGAATGCAGAGAAATTGGGACACTTGTGCACTATTGGCGGGAGTATAAAACAGTACAGCCACTATAGGAAACATTATAGAAGTTCCTTGGAAAATTAAACATGGAATTACCATATGATCCAGCAATTCCACCTCTGGGTGTATATATACCCAAAAAGAATCAAAAGCAGGAACTCAAAGAGATATTTGAACACCTATGTTCATAACAGCATTATTTATGGTAACTAAAATGTGGAAGCCGCCCAGGTGTCCATCCGTGGATAAATATGCAGTCCACTGGATGGATAAGCAATATGTGGTTTGTACATGCAGCGGAATATTATTTATCCTTTAAAAAGAAGGAAATTCTGGTGCATGCTATAATATGGATAAACTTTGATGACTTTATGCTAAGTAAAATAAATTAGTCACAAAAGGATAAGACACTGTGTACCCAGAGTAGCCAGACTCACAGAGAATGGTGGTTTGCCAAGGACTGGGGGAAAGGGGAATGGGAAGCTCCTATTTAGGGGTTACCAAGTTTCAGTTTTGCAAGATGAAAAGACTTCTGTGGGTAGATGATAGTTGCCCAATGATGCGAATGTACTTAATGCCACTGAGCTGTATACTTAAAACTGATTAAAATGGTAAATTTTATGTTATATATATTTTACCATGGTTTTTGAAAATCAACTTATGTGGAATTGCTCATCCCGCAAATGGGTATGTGAATTATTACTGGAATGAAAGTTTAAACTCCTCCAAACTCTTCCTGCTTAGCACCAAGGAAGTGTGGGCAGAGACCATGTGACTTTTTTGTGAACATCTAACACAAAATCATCGAAGAGCAGTGGAGTAAGAGATGGCTGGGCTCTGGCCGTAGGGATGTCCCTCCTTCTCTGAGAAGGAAAGATGGCAACTTCTAGGAGGGGTTCCACATGTTAGCGCAAGAGGGGTTCCTGGGCAGCTTTGCCCTTAGTGCTAGGCCCTTTCTGTTCTGTGCTTTCATCCAGGTTGCCTTTTTCCTCTACAATGGAGTGTCGCTGGATCAATTTGTGCTCCAGGTAACCCACCCACAATACCTGAAGAACTCGCTGGTTTACCATCCACAGCTTCGAGCACAAGCTTGGCGTTACTTGACGTACATCTTCATGCATGCGGGGTGAGTACCTGTCTTCTTTCTCTCGATCATGTGTTCCTGTGGAAAAATAAGTGGCCCAGATGGCCTGGATTGAAATATATTTTTTTAGTTCATTTTATCTACCTGGATACAAGATGTGAGGTGGTTTCTTGAAACTCAACTAATACCAAAATATGTGAGTTAATTATTGAGAGTGTATGGGAAAGGGAGAAAAATGCTCAAATTCTGCAGTGAGATCAGCACAAACACATATAACATTTGAGTCTGTGTACTTGTTAGAGGCGGGTTAGAAACTTGCTCCAAGATTCCCAGTGGCCAAAGCGAAGAGGAAAATGCGGTCACCTACTAAGTTCATTGTTCATAAATTGTGTGTGTGCGTGTCTCCATAAGTGAAATAAAGGACAGATTTATTGAAACTGCCTTCCGCCCAAGGTGCTTTCCATATATGGTGAGAGTCTTCTTGGGGAATTCTGGCAATACTTACAGTTTCTGTTTACAGAGCCATGTGGCCTTTTTCAGGGCTGGAATGCAATTAGTTTTCACTGGTGTTTCTTACCCCAGTGAAAATAATAAGGCCAGGTGCCCACCCAGGCCCAAGTCTCTTGAAGAGCACTATCTTGGTTAGAGATCATTTTTATGCAGTGGAAGTGCTGAGTTTGGAAAGCAGAGTCCCTGGACACCAGACCACTATGGTGTCTTCTGCAGCCTCTCTAGGGACAGAAACAAAGGAGCTACTGTTAGTCTGGAAAAGCATCCGGGGATGACTATCCCTGGAGTTGGAAATGAGAAGAGGATCACTCTGGCCCCGTGGTTCTATCAGTTTTGTTTCTTGGCAGAAAGCCCCACAGTGGCCAAGAGGGAGCCCCACTGTGAGCCTCCCTTCCTCCTGAGCTTCTGAAACAGCACAAATACCAATCCTTAATTGGCTGCACCAGCTGGGTGGGGGCTTTGGGGTGAGGAGACATTTTGATCGTGTCCGATGGATGTCTCCACTCTGAACCAGAGGGAACTGTTGGCACAGACTGTTTGCCTTGCCTGCTGTGTCCCAGACTTTGATCTTGCAGGGCTAAGGAGCAGGGTGAGTGAGACATGTCATGCATCTTTCTTTTCATGAGCTACGAGATGGAGACAACAGGAAGCAGGGGGCTTCTTTGCCCAGGCTACCTACCTAATTGGCAAGACTGCCCTCTGGCCTTTTCCGATCCCTTAGAGTGAGGAGACTGGACAAAGTCTCTAAGGTCTCCTTGTCCATTTTCTGCCTCCAAGAGCTGAAAGCCAGGAGTGGCCAGGGCACAGGTGCCCTCAGCCGAGGCCCAGAGTGGTGGCCTTGGGTCTTTTTCTGGCCACTGCTTCTAGTGGAGCCATGCCTGTCAGGGAGAGCCCTGGAAGGATTCTCCAGGCCTGTGATTCTGAGGAAGGGGTTTTGGGCTGGTGCTGCTACAGGCGGGAGATAAGGACAGCTGGCCAGCACCTAGGGAAAGCCCAGCAGGTGACCTGTTACTCAGGGTCAGGGCCTGTGAATTCAGAAGTCACTGTGGTAGAGAAGAAAAGGCTTGGTTTGGGAAACAGGGGCTCTGGGCTCCCCTCACCTGACCTTTTCTAGGCAGGTTCTAGACTGTAAACCAGGGAGACAGGACTAAAAAACTTCTGAGGTCTCTCTGACTATGAGTCTGATGCAACCACCCAGCTCCTTTTCAGTGAATTTTTTAGACATTTATGATCTAGAATCCTTTAGCTGACATAGTCAGGGGGGCCTAGAAGATTTCAGGCATGGTGGGAATTTGGGACAGACCCCGATACGAAACATGAGCTACCTCACAGGAGCCCTTCTAGGTAAGCAGGTGCCCACATACACGGCAGAGCAGTTGGCCTCCAGGCCAGGTCCCCAGGGAGCTGTCTAGCTGCTGCAAGGTGCTTTGTAAACTAGAAAGCACACATCCATGTAATAATAGTAATGTTACAATCTTTTCTAGTAACATATACACTCAGCTAGACACCATTTAGCAACAAGGTCTGGTCACAAGCATGTGATAGCATAAAAAGGAAGGCATTCACAGGGTAAGAAAATCCAACCCTGAGAGTTTGAGAGTAGAATGGGTCCTTTCTCACACTAGGAGGGAGAAGCCTCCCCTGTGAGATTTTAAGTGACAACTTTGAATTATTAAGTTCTAAGAGACATTTCTAATGCCTGCACTTGTTTTGAAAACATTTTTCTCTTTAAATATCAGTATCTCTTGGATGTGGTTCCATAGTGTAGCAGTTAGCATGTCTGTTTTACATGTAGAAGGTCCTGGGTTCATGCCCCAGTGGAGCCACGGTCCATGGTCTACAGCCATGCCACCCTGAACAAGCCCGATATCTGATCTCAGAATCTAACCAGGGTCAGGCCTGGTTAGTACTTGGATGGGAGATTACCTAGGAAGACCAGGTACTGTAGGCATAAATAATAATAAATAATAAAAAAAAAATAAATAAAATAAAATAAAAATAAATATCAGAAACAAGAGCAAGCCAGAGAGCCCTCGTGGCCTGGTGAATGGATCTGGTCCTGCACATCAGAGACCTGGTCTGTGATCCCAGCCTGGCCACTAACCAGTTGTGTGACTCTAAGCTAGTCAGTGGCCTCTCTGAGCCTTGGCTTTTCATGTGTCAACCACTGGAACTACTGGATCTTGACCGTGGTTAGCCCCTCTTACTATGGCAAGTACAGACACCGCCAGTTACTGCCCAGGCCCTGCACATGTGTTCCTGTCTCAAGTGGTAGGGAAGATTTGGAAGGAGCACTCTTTCCAAGATGATCTGTCTGCATTGTAATTCCTGCCCGCCTCCCCTACCTGTAACCATGAGCTCCTCAAAAGCAGGTATAGGATCTTGTTCACTACTGGATTCCCAGGACCTTGACATATAGTGTTCATTGAAGAATGAATGAATGAATAGACTGTGGTCTCTCTGTACAGGATAGAACACCTGGGACTCAACGTGGTGCTGCAGCTCCTGGTGGGGGTGCCCTTGGAGATGGTGCATGGAGCAACCCGCATTGGGCTTGTCTATGTGGCCGGAGTTGTGGCAGGTAGGCAGGTGGGCCCCAAGTTCATAGGGGAAACCTCCCCAGGGTGGCTGGGAATCCCCATGGGGTCGGGCAAGTCTCAGGCTTCTAGGAGACCCAGGACCTTCATCACCGAGGCTCCTGACTACTAGGGTTTTCCTCCAGACAAATCTCCCCATCTCTCCTGGGAGGCTAGAAAGGGAACTGCCACCCAGAGAGGGAGGCATGCGATGACAAAGGGAAGGAGTGCACAACAAGATTTGAAATAGGCAGACTGACCAGACTTCTAGACTTTCCACCATCATGTTGTAGCTGTGTGAGCTTGAGGAAATGCCTTAACTTCTCTTGGCCCCATTAAACCTTAAGAGGGAACTAATAAGACCTGAGGTGACAAATAGAGTAACAGTGTTATGTAAACTGCAGGGGCACAGTGAGATTCCTGTGGGGACATCCAAGGTATGAGTTAAGCCAAGTACCTCTCTGGCCAGGCCAGCCACTGTCCCCTTGATTGACCCATTGCTGATAGGAGAGTGTCTGGTTTAGGAAGTAGTGAGCACTCATGCCGACTGGAGGAGTCTAGGACCCCCCGCTGACTTGGCTCACGTGGCAGGCGATCATAGCCTTGGGGACAGTAGCAATGTGACTTCTCTTTTCCCCTCCCCAGTGGGGGGTGAAGGTCTGGGGTGAGCTGGGGAGAGCAGAGCAGATTTTTGCAGGAAAGACCTGCACCAGCCAGGCTTCCGAACAGAGGGATCTCCCTCGTGATGTTTCCAACTTTGTTGCTGGATTTTTTTTTTTAAACAAGGTTTGCCGCCTCAGCTCTTCACCTTGACAGCTGTGCCCAAGGGAGCTTTGTGTGTATGTTTAAGTAAGATCTTAATCCTTTCTGAGTGGCATTAAAGTTGTCATTAGGAGAGTGGGGCAGCGTAAGCCTTGTAAACAACAGGCATGCAAGGACCCTGGGAATAACTGAAGTGACTTCAGGGATCGAAAGGGGAAGGGTCCCACCCCATGTCTGCAAGGCTGGTCTGCTAGTTTGTGAACGCTCAGCCTAGGCGATTGGTTCGGAGCTGCCTCTTTCACTCCTCTATGTGCTGGGGTTAAAAACTTGGCCACTTTGGACAGCACCCATGCCAGCTTCTCCCAGAATCTAGCACCGTCCACATCCTCGAACAGAGGTCCTATGAACATCTCTGTGTGCCAGACCCACTCAGCCACCCACACACCCCAAGCCTTGACATCTGGGGATTTATAGCCACATTTTCCATACCTAGATAGAGACCCAGATGGTTAATGGCAAGGAACAGGAAATACACCCGTAACACTTGCAGTTAGTAGTCAATTAGATGGGAGTGCCAATAACCCAGAAGACAGAAATAAGATTCAAAATGACTCAGGCCTCAGCAAAACCAGATGACACACAGCGGGGAGACAGTGCAGGTATCATTCCCAGTGATACTAGTGCAGAGTGGGATGGTGCCCAGACAGAAGGGCGGGCTTGCCAACTAAACACAAGGGTGTGGGGCTGAATTGCAAAGCAAATGTTGTACACTATTTTGTCTGAGTCATTGATTCAGACCTGAGGACACCCTGGTCACAACATATCATGTTATTTATCTCCAGGATTGGGTTGACTGATCCACCTGTACCTCTTCCTCCCTCTCTGCTCAGAAAGGGGGCCTGTTGACAGACAGCAAGACACTGACTGGATAGCCAGTAGTTATCAAGTGCCTGCCCTGTGCAAGCCATGTTTAATCCTCACAGCAGCTCCATAAGGCAGTACTGTTACTCTCTGCCTGTTACAGATACAGAAACTGAGGCTTAGAGAGCCTAAAGGACTTGCCCAAGAAGACACAGTTGGAAGTGGTGGAGCTGGGCTCAAACCCGGGCTGTCTGACCCCAAAGGCTGTAATCTAAATTACTACCATGTTAAGAGAATTAAAAGGCAAGCCTCTTCCTTTGCGCAGATGATTTGTTGTCAGAAGCCAAGGGCGGTCTTAACATTGGGTCCTGCTCTTTAATTCCTGCCCAATGAAAATATTCCAAATCCAAGGCCATCACATTTTGTAACAATGATAGCTAACCTCTGCTCAGCACGTTGGGTACTCGGAGCATGCAGTAAGGGTTCACATGTGCTATCTGCTATATTCATTACAACCATCTTATGAAGTGGGTACTATCACTCTCGCTTTACAGACCATTCAGAGCAGTGAAACAACTTGTTCAGTTTGCTCAGCTAAGAAACACTAGGCCTGGAGTAGAAGCCATTCCTCTGCCCTGTGCTTTTAACCAGTGCTTGAGGCCAATATGAATTTTACTTCTGGCTAACAATTGTATGGCTAACCATTTAAATACTTTAAAAACCAGTATCTTAAATGGCCCACCAAGCCTTTATTATAGATTATATAGATCATAAGGCACATGTGCATCCCCAGAGCCTAACTCAGAGTTTGGCACATGTTAAGCTACAACTATTTGTAGAATAAATGAAAGAATACATAAATAAAGTTACATTGCTTAAAGGGAGAGAGAGGTCCTGCTGATTTTTATTTGTATTTTTTTAAGGGCCAAGAGAGATGTTGGAGAACACTTGCTTAAATTGTCCAGGGTAAAATTATCATAGCTGTACATTACAGGAAAGTCACTAATTTATCCACATGCTAGCGTGGACCCTGAATTTTAGAGGGAGAATTCATAGCCTTGACTAGAACTATCCCTTTGGCCTGCTACTGTGCCATTCTCTCGTCATTCTCTGCTACTATGACCTCCACAGAATCAGTATTGGCCTTATTGAACTGTCATCTACTACGTTCATACAGCTTTTTAGGGATCCTGCCCGGTCCAGGCTTTCTGCCTTGGGCTGGCCTTTATTACTGTGTTGATATGCATACATGCCTTGTTTGTATTTGATCTTTCCTAGTTCTTCTAGTGCAAGGCTCATCTTCAGTCACTTGAGTAAAGTCTTTATGCCACAAAGGGGAGAGCAGACCCAGATCTGAGGCCAAGACTCGGAATATTAAATTTCTGATCTGGAAGGGAACCTTGAAGTCCTCTCCAGTGGGTGGCAAACTATGCTTCCCAGGCCCCTACCCCATTCAGCCAGAGCGGCTCTCAGGCTCTCTGTATGCTGTTCTGTGGGGTAGGGTCTGGGTAAGATGTCCTTTGAAAAAAGGATTTCACTGCTCAAAAGTTGGAAAGCCTTAGACCTCCTCATTTCACAGATGTGAAAACTGAAGCCCAAAGAATTCAGGGGCTGTGCCCAAGGTTACACAACTAGCCGGCCATACCCTCATTCCATACTTCTGCCACAATCCCAGGCTGACCTCTCATCCTGGGGTCAGTACTCTAACCCAGATCCATGCGTCGGGTGAGGGAAAGGTCAGTGTGTGGCGGCTGGACTCTGGAGACACCCCTGATGCCTCTGCCCATGGTAGACCATACTGGGGAGGCCAAGGGAGCAGAATCTGGGCTGGTTTGTAGGAACTTGTGCTGAGGAAAGAGGCCAGCCCAGGGAGCTGGGGCTTCCTCTGTCCCAAAGGTAATTAATGAGGAGCAAGCAGTTTGGGCAGCCAGCCCTCGCTGCTGTGCAATGCAGCCTTCTCAGCCAGCTCACCAGGAGAGCGTGGGAATCCTTTGTCATGCAGATCCCACTGCTGACTGTTTGCCACCCTGGGATTTTTTTTTCCCTTGTTATATATGGTTGACCCCGTGACTAAGCAGTAAAAAAAAAAAAAAAAAAAAAAAAAAAAAAAAAAAAAAAAAAAA